>NC_136912.1:73501914-73745859 GCF_949606895.1 Notothenia rossii
ATACAACTCACCATAACGCTAAATTAATGAGAGCCCTGAGCTTGTTTCTCTGCAATGAGACGGTCCCATCTCGGGGTGATGGGAGACAAAGACACCCGGAGTGTGTTGCTTATGTCCAGTCTATTTCGTGATTTTGTTTTGGTTGCTGTGACTGCAGAAAACCCCGCTTCACACAGATATGATGTCGGAAATGGCAACAGGGTTTTCAGAGCTGCTGTGGCAATCTCGGGGTATTCTGCCATGACTTTTATCCAGAATACCGGCAGAGTTGATGTCTCGAACATCCTTTTCAGGCCGCCGTCATTTGCGATCTCCAGCAGCTGATCTTCTTCTTGCGCGGACATGCTGGATTCGCCCGGTTTGTTGACAAATGGGTCGCGGATCCATTCCTTTTCAGTTCGTGGGTCTTTTGCGGTTGGGAAGTAGCGCTCGAACTCTTTTGAAAGCGAAGACAGGTGATCGTGCACCAGCTGGGAGAATGACTGCTCCGGCTGAGTCTCCTCCAAAATCCCCGCCAATGTTTGAAACATGTCAAATATGCCTCTGTTCACACGTCGTCTCCACAAATCCAGTTTGGCTTTAAATGCAGCTACTTTATCTGCCAACTTGAAGACTGTTGTCATTTTCCCCTGAAGAGACAGATTGAGTTCATTGAGCTGGCTAAATATGTCGCACAAGTAAGCCAGTTTTGCGACCCACTCCTCATCACTGAAATGTGCTGCCAGCGGTGACTTTTTTTCTAAGAGAAATCTTTGCAGCGGCTCTCGTAATTCATACACTCTGGCCAGCGATCTCCCTCGGGATAACCATCTTATTTCTGTGTATAACAGAAGGCGTCTGTGCTCCGCGTTCATCTCCTCACAAAGTTGCTCGAATAGGCGTGAGTTAAGTGCGTGTGCTTTGATGTGGTTGATAACTTTAACAACATCATTCAATACGCTGTGAAGTTCCGGTGGCATTTTTCGGCTCGCCAGCATCTCTCTGTGTATGACACAATGTGTAGATTCACATTCAGGTGCAACCTCCTTAATCCGAGTAGTTAAACCAGACAGCCGTCCGGTCATGGCAGCAGCTCCGTCTGTGCATATGCCGACACAAAAAGACCATTTAAGTTTTCCTGATACGTAATTATCCAGCGTCTTAAATAGTTCTGCGGCTGTGGTTTTGGTTGTCAACGATAGTGCACACAACACATCCTCATGCACATCCTCCTGATAAAGGTATCGCACATAAACAAGCAGTATTGCCCTGTTGTCCACATCTGTTGACTCGTCAACCTGCAGTGCGTACCACGGTGATGTATTAATCCTCTCCAACAACTGTGTCTCAATGTCCTCTGCTATTTCCTCGATGCGCCGCGTGACGGTGCTAGCTGACAGAGGGACCTGTGCTATCTTTTTAACCGCAGCCTCCCCCAAAAGTTCACCGCAAATGTCTTTAGTAGCCGGAAGAATCAATTCTTCACCAATCGTGAATGGTTTTTTAGCCTTAGCTATTCGGTTAGCCACCAAGTAGGATGCTCTCAGTGCACTTGCATTTGTTGTTGCAGAGGCCCTCAGTAATTGCTTCTGTCCTTCTTGTTCCTGCTTTTTTCTTTCAAAGTACTCCAAAGGCTTGTTTTTTAAAGCAGGGTGCTTAGTCTCTAAGTGGCGAAGCAGTTTTGAAGGCTTCATTGCCTCATTGGAGAGCCGGTCACCACATATTATGCACAGCGGGCTTGGTGCGTGGGAATCACCTGTAGCGATAAATCCATATTTTAAGTAGGTCTCCTGGTACTGTCTGTTAAATGCAGCTTTCTTTTTCTTGGTGGGTATAGGCTCTTCTTCTGTCTCCTCACTGGCCCTTTTCCCCTTTGCAAAGAAACTTTCCAAAGACGTCTGTTTTTTACTCATCTTTCTAGCTTGTGAGTTTCTAGCTTGTGAGTTAGCGCGACCGTTAATATTTAATATTAGCGCTAACCGTTAATGTATCACGTGACCACAATATTGACATGTGTCAATCGCATAGGTCAAGCGGTGTCAAGAGTGGGTCACGTGAGTCATAGACGGATGTAACGGGGAGAATTCGGAGAATTTTTCAAAATAAAAGATTGTTCAGACTCGAATAATAAATAAAACGGAAATAATGAAAGTTATTTATTCTTTCTGTGCGGCCCGGTACTTAACGACCCACGGACCGGTACCGGTCCGGGGCCCGGGGGTTGGGGACCACTGGTTTAGAGGACAAAGCAAATGGCCTTGAATGAAAATATACTGTATTTCTATACTTTTATTCCATTTACTTTACTTTTCTCACACAATTTCTACCTGCTGTCATTTTTAGGAATAATTACACACACTCTTTCACAAACTAGAACATACACAACGAGGCTGCTGGTCCTGTTCAGCTATTAATAAAGGTTGCTGTCTACAGGAACCGCTAGCACCACTTTGTATACTACACACACACACACACACACACACTGTCTGATGACCCCCGACCACCCTCTCTTGTTAAGTACAGGAACTGATGGGTGTAAACACTTGTTTATTAGAGACAGTTCTAATTCACACACACAGGCATGCACAAGATCACACACACATATGCATTGACTCTCAGCGTGTGTGCACATACATAAACAATGCTCACACAAACGTACACTCTATAAGGGAGGCTTTACAGGCAACTACTGCTTGTGTGCTTGTGTGTGTGTGTGTGTGTGTGTGTGTGTGTGTGTGTGTGTGTGTGTGTGTGTGTGTGTGTGTGTGTGTGTGTGTGTGTGTGTGTGTGTGTGTGTGTGTGTGTGTGTGTGTGTGTGTGTGTGTGTGTGTGTGTGTGTGTGTGTGTGTGTGTGTGTGTGTGTGTGTGTGTGTGTGTTTTGTCACCTTATTAACGACTCCAGTTAGTAGTTCACACCTCTGCTATATGGAGCTAATGTGACCACACACCGTGTTTCAGTGTGTGTTTGGTACAAGGTGCTTTTCTCCCTTGTTGTTTTTCACTGCAGGAAGAACATTGTCAATGTAGACTGGCCTCTGAGCTGATCACCATCTATTATACAAAAAAAAAGCCATGTTTTATTTGCACAAATCAGCCCCAAACAGCCGGATTTGTTTACTTAATTTAACCTATTTGTCCACCTAATTTACTGAGTTCATGAGTTAATGGTTTATTTTCAATACTATGCATATGAGCATGTTAACAATGCATTCAATAATTTCTTGATGTTCCACTTATTAATGAAGCACATACAGTCAGGAGGAACAATCTGTGTTGCTTTAACCCTTAAACCGTTGCTATAACTTTAATATGATTCAATCAATCAAAGGAAATACATTTATGATCAATCAAAGTCTTCTGAGGATGACCTTTGCTGGCCAGACTTGATATGTTCCATCCTGTATTGATGAGAGGCTAATTATCACACCTTCTAGGGCTTAAAAAGACAGCTTTTCACATCCAAAATGTCCAATCAGGTCTGGGAAAGGGCTTACCTTAACCAATTTAAAAAGATTTAAGACAGACATTGAGACATTAGGAAAAATGCTAGGTGGTTAATATACACAACAACTGGCAGAGAAACAGATCAGAGTTTTGTTTTTTTTAAAGCCCACATAAAAGATTTGATTTACACCAGAGAACAAGACACAGATTTATTGTTCTGGATTATTAGCACCATATTTCATAAGTATAGCCTCACGACTGGCCATATTCATTCAACAGTATTTGAAAGAACTTGATATATTAGACACTTTGCATAAGGCCAAAGAAAGGCCAGGTGGAGCTCATAGATGTGCAGCCCATTAAGTCCTTTATGTAAAAATTGTAACCTAGTTAGCGATTCATCTGTTGGTGACAAGAAAAAAGGTTATTCATTTGATTCACAAAAAGGTTGGTCAGTTCGTTACGAGGCAGAGAGAAATCACAGGTTATGTAATCTGCATATTCTTTTATTCCATTATTTCACTTCCATTTTTCCTTTTGTGTTGGTAAGTTAATCAGAGACGTACAAAGTGGACAGAATAGAAGCCTGTGACATGTTGACATAAAGCTCCAAATTAGTTACTTTCCATTCGTTGTAAAAGCTTCTCATAATCATCATGTAAGTGTCATGCAATCTTTTCAGCCTTCCTCTCGCTCTGCACTGGACACTTGAAGAAAAACAGAACAGCTGAAAAAAAATGTTCCTTAAAAATGCTTCCAATACAAAGTCTATTTTTACAGCCTATTTTCATCCTAACAGGCTGTAGCTCAGTGTTAGAACCCTATTACAGCAGATAAAACCCATTCGGCAGATCCAAGGCATGTGGGAGACAGATTACCAAATGTTCCACACCACATTAGTCCCATATTACATTAAAATCACAGGCACTTTGGGTTTCATTTCAAAACATACCCAGAAATTAAAGCATTAATTACTGTAATGATGGTAATCTGAGGGAATGTGACACCACGTTAGAGCATGACAGATTTAGAGTATTTCTGAACCGGGCTAATTTAAAAAATGGTTTAATTCTTGTGGAGGTTTGAAGCTGCTATACGAACCCCTGGGGATTGTTTGACACGCTGCCATTTTGACAAAATGACACAGCAAGAAGTTCTCTTAACTTATTCTTGTCCTGGTTGTCCGGTGGAGGAGATGGCCAGACGGCTAGGTTGTCTTTGACAAGGATATACACTCAAAAGGTTGGATACCGGTGATGTTCACCAACCAACATTCCTACAATGAGCAAGGCTGCTATGCTAATAAAAGCCAAAGCACTATACAAGGCTTTGTAGGAAAATAGGAAGAGAGGAAGCATTACAAATGTAACGAAGAGTAGGATGGATTGTCAACATTGAAAAGGATTGATTAGGATAGTTGCTTATTCAAAATTAATACTTTTTCTTGAAATCCGTTTTAAATAACATCATGGTGCTAGTACAATAAAATAAACATCAGATAGTAAGAACGCCTTCTAGATATTGTGTGCCCAACTTCACAAGGATTAAGGGAAGGGTATGCTTCAAACTAAAGTAACATTTGTAAGGTTTAAAGTCCCATATATTTATTTACAGTAACACAATGATTCTGCTGGCAAGTGAAAAGCCAGCCATCATGGGAAAAACACCATAATCATCACTATAGGGATAAACATGTACACTTTCCATATCAACATTCATGGAGTTGCACTCATTTGTACACATGAAAGGAGACTAATTCATCATGGGAAAAAAATACAAGACAACTTGCGAAGGGATTTCAGATCCTTTATTGTTTGAATTGAAGTCAAACCACAGTTCCGTAACTCGACCTCAAATACATTTTGATCAAGACAAGTACATCTAAGAAATAACCTGACCCCCCACACACACGGTAAGCAAAACATATCCCTGGAGACAGAGATAAAAAAGACCAGATTTTTTAATCCAACCTTCATGTGTTATATTGGACTAAGAAGTGGATGAAAATCAGTGCTGGAGCTGCCTACCATCATATCTGATTCAGTGTTGATGGTCAGGAAAAGCCCCAGAGGCTGTAAACGGACTTGGCGTGGACCCGGTTTGCTTGAAGGCCACAGCAGTGTGAGCCAGAGATCACACATGTTGGTTAAAAGGATTAATTGGAAAAGGTTCCTCATTTCATTCAGGCCATGTGAACAGTAACACACTGTAAAGCAGCAGAGTCAAGTCTTGGCTCTCCCATGTGTGTGTATGTGTGTGTGTGTGTGTGTGTGTGTGTGTGTGTGTGTGTGTGTGTGTGTGTGTGTGTGTGTGTGTGTGTTGTGTGTGTGTGTGTGTGTGTGTGTGTGTGTGTGTGTGTGTGTGTGTGTGTGTGTGTGTGTGTGTGTGTGTGTGTGTGTGTGTGTGTGTGTGTGTGTGTGTTTGTGTTTGTGTGTATGTGTTTGCATGTGTGTTATAACCGAAAGTAGCACCAATTCACTAAGTAGTCCAGTTGGAGTGACAGAATGACTAAATGGTCCAAAACGGACAAACAAAGATCCATATGCCCATGTTGTGCACATGCCAACTCTCTCTCTCTCTCTCTCTCTCTCTCTCTCTCTCTCTCTCTCTCTCTCTCTCTCTCTCTCTCTCTCTCTCTCTCTCTCTCTCTCTTTCTCTCTCTCTCTGTAGGCCAAGTCAAATCTTGTTGCTAGGTTTTACATGCTGGCAAAGCTCCAAGCCACTCATGCATTGGAGTGGACTGTTGGACTCGGACACACACACAACCATCATATTTATCATGCAAAGCTAAGTGAAAGCCCCCATTGATAGTACAGCCAAAGCGAGACTGCGGTAAGACGGGCAAAAAGAGAGACAGGCAGAGCGAGAGGGAGGGAGACATTTCTTTCTCCTTAACAACCATCATCTTTAATCACCACTTCTAATTTACCCTCCTGTTGGCTGTCACAGGCTCCAGATCCAACTCCCCTTCCATGCTATTAGCATTTTGGAAAGTGAAATTAAGTTTTGAAAGAAGTGAACCACTCAGTGGACTGATACGGAAACAGCACTTCAGAGGAAATATTTGAGTGTATGTGTGTGTATGTCATGCTCTTGCTTCCGAAAAAAAAGGCACAGTTAGATATTGGACAATCACTGTCATACATTGATGCTCAATATTGATATTCATCAATAACTTGCTCAGCTCTACCGAGCATTTTAGGCCACGTTTACACTGAGACGAAAACGAACCGTAGTTGATAAAATACACAAATACACCAAAAGCAGCGAATAAGCCTGGTTGCCCTTCTGTTTATTCTCCGCGGTGGATTTAGCAACATGTAGTTCATGTAGTTCTCTATGTCCACTTGTTGCTGATGGTTGTGGTAGAGGAGCTGTAGATTTTGCACTAACATCTGTAGCATGGTCAGTAGCGTCTGGAGCACGAAAGCAACCGTGTGATCCGCGATTGTTGTTGTTGTTGGCGAAATACATCAGCAATGACGGGGGCGACGCGGGGGTGAGCAGCAGAGGTAGGGAGAGGCGGGGCTATGGCGAAGGCTCCATCGTTATCAGGAAATGATCTTATTGGACGTACACAGAGCCGTTTGGCCCCCCAGAGCATTTCATCCGCAGATCTACCCACCTTGGGAGCCGTTATAGTTTGAGGGCTCCGTTTCCGTGGTTCCGTTACAGCCTCGTGTGAACGAACCGTCCATACGACAGAGAACTGTAGCGGATACAACCCGTTTTGTCTCCGTATAAACGTGGCCTTAGTGTCTTTCAGCTCTTTGTTTTGTTCTTACAACCCACAACTTTCAACCTCCTTTCAGCGTCTGCAAAGCATTTCAGATAGATCCTCAGCACATAAGGATGTTTTTCTTTTTCACAATACGACACAAAAAACATTAACTTTAATTAATTTCAATGAATTAGCAACTTAAAACAACTTTATTGTATTTGCATTACTGTATTTCTGACTGTTGGCTTCAAGTTTCCTTGTATGAATGCTAGAAAAGGGATTTTATTTAACTCTTGTGAGAATTGATACCTACAGATCCGCAGCAGAGCAGAACAGTCAGATTCGGTAATAGCTTTTTCCCCCATGCCATCAGACTGCTGAATATTAAGTAGACCAGTAACACAGAGATTAAATTACGCTGTGTAAAGCGCACATATTTTCTATATAGTATGTCTATTTTATTTATATGTATAGTAAGTCTTTATATTTTAAACATACACTTTATCTTTAATTTTATCAGCACCACGTCACTATTATTTGTACAATTTTAGGAAGTTTTTATATTGTCCTGTTCCTGTAAGCCAGTACAACGAAATTTCGTTTTAATAATACACTCTGTGTCTTGTTGAAATGACAATAAAGTATGTCTAAGTCTAAGAAGCAATATTTTCTTTGTGCAAAGAAGTAAAAGGCTCATGAGAACTGAAGCATGTCACAGAAACAAGTTTTCCAATTGGAGCGAAGGAATCTTTCTGTTTTTTACTAAAGTTTCACTTGTTTCTACTGTTGCCATGAAGTTGCTACGAAACAAAGAAGATCACTTTACCAGTGACTTCAGATAAGGTCGTTTATTAAATCAAATGCAAACTGTATATCGGGATTTATTCAATTGCTTATAATATATATGAATAACCGTTCTGGTCCTGATAAAACAAATCGCCAGACACAAAGCTGTTAGACAGTTGAATAAATCAGATTGCTTCACTGTCAATGAGCAGCACAGTATGATCAAGTGCTGTTGTAATGCTCATACTGTGGATTTTGTTGTCTACTCCTCCCATCTCCAAAAAGTAAAATCTGTGAAACCCTCTAAACCTTAAGTCAACAAAAAAAGATAGACACACACAGACACACCTGGTTGGGATTTGATGGGAGAACGAGTGTGAAAGTAAAACTTGTACATTCATCAGCATGTCTAACACAAGACAGTCATCTGCCTGTTACCAGCTCCTGCTCTCCTTTCACCCTCTCTTTGTCCCAGTAAAACATTAGCGTAAACCTGTTCTTCCGTACAAGCGGTTTTAGGTCACAATAGATGAAACGAAAATGCAGCAAACATCTTTGAAGCATATAGAAGCAAATATTTACTCTGTTTTGAAAAAAAAAAAGAGACAGGAAGGTCTCGTGGATTCAGGTGCTGTGTGTGTATACTGCATGTGTGTGTGTGTTTCCATTTTGAGTTGGGATTAACGTCACAACAAAGAGACAGCAGCTGCTTCAGACAAACAGCAGGTAAACACTGACAGAGAATTTCCAGTGAAATAGCGTGTGTGTAAGTTAGGCCAATGTAAAGAGAGCAGTTAGCTACAGGTGAACAGGAACAATTGGCAGACTGCGGAGTAATATAGCCCCAGGGGAAACACACAAACATACACACATTGGCACGAACACACACTGACATCAATGTGAGCCCACAGACAGGATTCATTGACAACAAAAGGTAAATATGAGAGTCTGGAAGCATCTTTTTGATTTATCTGTATAACAACAAATAAAACGCAAAAGTGTATGTGTCAGGTGCAGGGGCACCGTGAGGGGGTGAAAAGTTAGGACAATTCTAAGGGCCCGTGACTGACAGGGGCCTAAACTATTTTTAGAACATCAAGAAAAAAAAATGTTAAGTAACCAATGTGATATCTTTTCATGGTGGCGCCCCTGGTCAGGTGGTTAAATGGATGTAATCTGTCATTTATACAAAAACTTTAAAACTATTTGCTTCTCAGTGTCTAAAAACTCTTTGAGGCTCTTACATTTTTTTTCAGATTATATTAGTTATGCATGTAACAGTCAAAGGGTTAAGAAACAACGATGACTTGACTATGTACAGTGAGTTAAATACCAATGCAGTTCAAGGCATGAAGCTGTCCTGCTCAGTGCTTATTGCTGAGGATGTATCACCATCTAGTGGTTAGATGCAGAACTTCTGGAGACCGAAGAGGATTCAAAGGGAAATTGATCTGCCTACTGTAAGAGAGGGAAACAGATTGGATCTAGACAAAAGAAACCGCATTGATCCCTTCCCAGAGTGCTTAATGCAAACTCAGGTCTTTCATTGCTCTACAATGTAAAGAGCTTTTTTGAAGTGAAGTGATTGATTACTGATTACATGATAGCGGAGGCATTTCCAAATGTTTTGAGAAATTCTAGTGCTGCCTGAATGCACAGTAGATATACAGATGTATAGTCATATCTAATGGCCTAACTCTTTGATAATAACACACAAAAACGTAATGCAATAAATGACACTATCTTAAAAGGAATGGTTAATAAGGTTATTTTAGATGCGCTTTGATTTATTGCTTAACCTTTTGTTTGTAAAGAAAATACACTGGACAAACAGCTTTTTCTAATGAGGGGATCATTCCACTTACAGAACTTAAACTAGACCCTTGTTGGGATCATTTCAAACTAAAAGATAAACAGTTATTATAGAGTGTTCAGTCATGAATGAGCTAGTGCTTCTTGTTTTGTACCGTCTTTATATTTCCAGCATCATGAAAAGTCCCTTCTTAATTGTGAAACTACAGATATATTGTTTAACGTAAGATAACCGCTAAGCCATTATATAAACCACACAAATAAAAGGTGTCAAAGAGAATGAAACTGATACAAATGTGTTAATAAAGACAGAACAGCAACTCAGTATGATTTCCTTTGAGAAAATAATGACATAGTTATTTGTTTTGATAAAATCTGATGTTTGAAACAAAAACTCAAATATGACGTATATGTGTATAGCTGAAAAATAAAGTAGTGAGACCACTGAAAGACCAAAGCATCCCACACACACGTACATGTATACACAGACCCTTTTCATAAGCCCCTGCCTCCCTCCCCCTTTCCTGTCTTTGATAGTTGTGGGTATTTAGCGGCATGCTGCCTCTTCAGAAGAATATGAGGGTAGAGAGAGGGACAGAGAAGGAAGAGGGAGAAGCAGGTAAGGCAAATGTTTGGTCTGTGGCTCATGGAGGCTTCAGATAAACATGCTGGTCTGCATGCCTCCAAACACACACCTGACTCCTTATGTAGCAGAGGCTCTTTTTCTCCTTTTACATATCTGTCCATAAAAACTCAATACTAAAGTTGTGTCTAAAGTCTTTCCTAAATGTTTAGAAACTTTTCTAGCAAACTTGCCATAAGCTTAACAAAATTAAATTGCATGTTAAAAGTTAAGGAACAGCTCAGCTAGTTAACACTATAGCCATGTGCTAAACTATTGATATGATTTCATCCGTACAACCGGTAGTAATTGACTTTGAATACGGAACGTCTTACATGTAGGATCACAAGCTAGCTGTAAGATGACCTTAATATAATAAACTATCCATTGACGTTATAAGATAATTCAATCTAAAGATGTGGCTGTTTTTCTTTTAATTTTAGGGAAATTGTGTTGTTTCTTCTAGTTCTAGAACTCCTTTCTAAGTTAGAACTAGTTTATTTGTCACAACCTGTTGTAATTGATTGATACACCAAGCTCCATTAGCTTAAGGCTGGTGCCACCTGCCCCTATACGTTTATAAATGACTTACTGAGCAAGGTAACAGGTAACAGGATGTATTCCAGGATTTGGATTTGACCTGGAAGTGTGATTGAGTTTGACCCTGCCTTCCAAATATGGTCATGTTATTTCCCAGCCTGGTAATCTGTCCAGACATCATTGTGAAACAAATCTGACCTCAGTCAACACCTGGAGTTAAGAGTGTCTTTTTAATCCATGTTAGCCAGAAAAAAGGGTTTGTCATTGCCCCTTCTAGCATTATCACGTGTTTAGGATCTGAATATCCTGCACATATAAACAGCAGTGGTAACATGTGTTCTTGTGATTGCTTTAAACCTTAATTAACAGCCGCATCAATTATTGCTCTACCGCCCACTAACAGTATGGCATTTCTACTTCAATCATATATATTGACTTAATGGGTGCAAATATTAATACTCTCCCATTTTATGTATTCTTGCACACACACACACACACACACACACACACACACACACACACACACACACACACACACACACACACACACACACACACACACACACACACACACACACACACACACACACACACACACACACACACAGTAGCAGTAGTTATTTTAGTATCAGGCATGACTTCAGTCAGTGTAGATAAGAGAAGTTGTGAAACGAACTGTGCAAATCTTTCCACTTCAGCTCAAACCCAGTCTCATATCAAAGCTGTTGAGCGATAAGGGTTCAAACACACACACACACACACACTCACACAAAGTTTTAAATAGGCTTGGCAACTATGTTGGTGGTCTCTCCCCCTCCTGTCTACCCCTGTCTTAGATTTGCCTACTGACTGACTGGTATGCAGGTCTCAATTCCTAGACATTAGAGTCAGACTCTGCAGGTTTGACTGAAAATACACAGTAAAACAATAACACAGCCGACACTTTTTGACATAAACCATTTTAAGGTTCTGTCTTTTTGGATATGGGTAAAATATCTGTTTCCATGACAGTTGAAAAAAACAAAAACATCTAAATGAGTTGATTCAATTTGAAGTGTTTTACTTATTTTTAATCGACAAGTTCAAACAAGTTAAGTTAAATGACTAATATACTGTTTATTGCAAGTGGGTTCTAAATTACAATTCAAACATACTTTCACGTTTCTTTAAAGTATCACATTTTGGTAGCATAAAGAATTTGAAAATAGTCAAAACTTCAGAGTTTTAGTATCACACAAACTGCCATACTACTTATATAGAAAACTACATTAGCATGTGCATTCAAGTGTATTAAATATACTTTAAGAATATTTTTTGACTATTTCAGATGCTATATAATAATTCTGCTGACAGAATGTTGACGCTCACCCACATCAAGCCTTGACGTTCCTTGAAGATCACAATCAATGCTTCTGAAGATAAAATATCTACCTCTGCACAAACCGGATGTATTGAATACTTTTGTGTGTGTGTGTGTGTGTGTGTGTGTGTGTGTGTGTGTGTGTGTGTGTGTGTGTGTGTGTGTGTGTGTGTGTGTGTGTGTGTGTGTGTGTGTGTGTGTGTGTGTGTGTGTGTGTGTGTGTGTGTGTGTGTGTGTGTGTGTGTGTGTGTGAGAGAGTGAGGCTGCAGGTGTGCCTCATGGTGTGTGGGGCATTCTCTCCTGGTGCTGGAGCAGAACAAACATGGATTAGAGCCACACCATCATGCAGGTACCAACAACTCCCCGTCCATGTACACACACACATGCACACACACAGCCAGCTGCTCCGGCTTACATGATGTCAGGGCCATTAAAGTCATGTAGCTGGAGAGGGCCGACAGACAAATGAAAGGCCTGTCATTTTAAACTGAGCGCACTATAAGAAGGCTTGTTATCGCTGATGGACAGACATGTTTACTGCCTCGGGCGTGGAGGCTGGAAAGGCCTGCAAGGTAGAGTGGATGTTAGATATGAGTGTCTGAAACTGTAGAGCTAATTTAACACTACACGAAAAACAGCTATTGAGTAAATTGTTATCATCAATCAATCATAAAAGTCACAGACCTGGTCATGGAAGACAAATCGTGTGATTGATGACTGATTTTTGAAGTCCTTAACACACACACACTCATGCAATGTACACTTTCTTGGGTTGGATATGAGCTATACATCGTGAGTTCAACTAGAGGTTTCCCTGATAACATTCAAACACACGTTCAGTTAGATATGCACACCTGTGACCTGGCTGGCCCATGCATCACGCACACACAGGCTTTACTTAACTCATGCAACAGCCTCAGAAAAGGAAGTGTTTTTCCATTACTACAGCTCAACAGCTTTCTTTACTCTGGGAAACATTAAAAATCACCACCAATAAAGAAAATGGCTTTCTGTCTGTCCCTATATTGTTACAGTATAATAGTACTAATGCTCTACTAGTTGAGTTATGATTTTCCTATGATGTGTATACATGATTATTTTCATGTTATGCTACTTTCTACTTATATTCCACTACATTTCACATGAAAACATTATACTTGTTCTTCCACGACATGAACAACTATAGTTATATCTTACTCTGCAGATTAGAGCATTTGTCACTAAACATAAATGAGTTTATATAAAGGTTTATAGATTGAGTAAACTAATAGAATATTAACTATTTGTTTTATTATATTTCATGTTAATGACTCACCAGTATTCAATTCAATGTAATAACTGTAATTATTAACACCCTGAAAGGGGAAAATCTCCACAAAAGTGTACTCTTGAATTTGAAGTTACTAAATGTAGGACTTTGACTTCTAATGGAGTATTTTACCCTCATTGTTTACCTAAAGTGCTGCTCCCACCACTTGATAAGTAGAAACAACTTAGCACTAAGCTAGCTGTCTGCTAAAACAACCCAGATGCCACTGAGCATGTCTGAACCCATGTGAACACACCGGTCCAAACCAGCTGCCGCTCGGTGGAGAGAAGGAGAGCGAGAGAGGATAGGGGCCCGGAAAGGCCAAGGTCAGCAGGGGCCAACGTTACCAAGGCAACGTCAAACACACACGGATGCATTCACACAGGCAGACGCATGTTGTGAGCTAAAGTGTTACCACAGTAACTTCATGCAAAACACACACACACACCTCATCAAGAGGAGAATGAACATGGTGTGTACTTTGGAGGCTTCATCACAGTTAATGAGACACCTCTCCTGGCCATCAGGGCCACACTGTTTGTTTGTGCTTCTGAATGCTCCTTAGTCTGTATATTTTTGAATTTAAAGAAAGACAACTGACTTTGGCTTTCCAGGCACAAAGATAGAAGATGATCCGTTAAGAGGCCTAACAGCAATTTACCTTTTTTTTATGGGAAAACATTTTAAAGTTTTCTGTTAACCTGGCCTAGAATATATCCCTTGATCACAAAAATCAATGATTTCAACAACAAACAAAAAGGTAGATTTTAAGTGTTTGTATATGTTTTCCCATAGATAAATTTAGCTTAATATGCAAGTGACTTCACCCATTTCTGAATACTTCAATAAATATCATGGCAACATAATGATTCACAACATTTCACTCCATCTGAGGAAGGATTTCATTGCTACCCTCCTGAACCAAACTACTCACAAGCTAAAATGTTTGTTTGCGTGTGTCAGAATGATGGAGGGGCGACCTTTGCATTTTCAAGCAGCTGCTTGTCCTGGCAGAAAGGAACCAGATCTAAGGAGCAATATAGCAAAGACAGCCTCTTCCCACACACACACCATCTTACTCAGGAGGAAACCTTGTGTCATAGATAGAGAGACGCTCAGGGGCTCAGTGGGCGGCTGGACTGCAGCAGCTGCTGCTTGGCATAGTATCTGGAGACTGAATCACCAAAGACCAGGAGTCTATTATAGTTTATTATATGTTAGGGGAACATTTGAGAAACGTGTTGTAATGGAGTAAACATGAGAAATTAGAGCTGAAAAACAAAACAAAACAACAACTACAACAATCTCGCCAGATATAAACTACTGAAAGGTGGCTTGCAACAACAAAGTAACATCCCTGGTACTAAAGATCCTTCTCTTTGACACAAAGAATTTCACAGGTCAGTGTAATCACTCACAGGAAGCTACAAGGAAGAACTGCATCCAAAGAAAGCTGGAGGAAGAGCGTGCACTGAGCCAACAGTGGATGACCTTTAGGGAATTCAAAATGTACAGAAAGCAGGGAAAGGGAAGAAACCAGCTAGAAGTAACAAGGTCTTGATAGGACAGAACAAATAGTTGTCCCTATCTATCCAAACCAATCACTTCTTGATACTTTTGTGATTGGTTGGAAGGAAAACTGCCTCTTTAATTTATAAAGGCCATCACTATCTCCTTTTCTCCTCCCCTCATATTTCTACTTATCTACATTTTCTCGACTTACATGACATCGTGTTTTTCTTGCCAGATTTGTGTTTGATAGAAAAAAACTGCCCTTACTTGTTTTATTTTCAGTGAAAGGAAAACCCCTCTGCACTGGATGTGTATTATTCATAAATACTCATGTTCATTCATCAGAAAGCTATTTGACATTCACACAATTTGTCTTCCATGACCAGGTCCAGTGAAGTGGATGAAGAGCTGCCTTCCTCCTGCCTCCTCGGGTCACAGACTGAGGAGGTCAGGGTGTGAGAGGAAGAATTAGTAGCTGCTTAGGAAACTCAATACCACCCACCTGGACCCACCCACCTGGACCCACACACACACACACACACACACACACACACACACACACACACACACACACACACACACACACACACACACACACACACACACACACACACACACACACACACACACACACGTCTTAAATACATTACAGTTTTGTTTTGTCACTTTATGATATGCTTATCATGTATGTTGTGTTGCAAGTTGCAATTCTATGAATTGCACTTTACAGCTGTAATACCTCAGTTTTTCCTTAAGAGGGAGACTCACACCACATTTTCGACCACAAATGTTTCACTTTGGTTTGTTCTGAAAAGAATGAGAAACATGAACCTACAATTATTGTGATTTCCATGAACTAGTAATATTGCTGTCTTTCTTACAGTCCATTGTTTTTTCAACATCTAGAAAAAAACATGCTTTTTTTTTTCTTTGTATGCCTTAAATGCTTCTACTGACTTGAAAACAGTATTTTTTAAGATGAATGGTCAATTAGTATTGATTAAGCAGTGCGGCTTAAAAGCCAATCCATTTATTTTCTATTTCCCTAAGAGGCTAGGCGACCATTCAGCCATGGTCCCTGGAGCGTCCCCACAGAGAGACAGATGTTCATGCTAATGCAACAAGACAGACACTAATAGACACATACCAAGTGGTAGCCCAAGCCTGAGCAAGCAACCGTTACATAGAAATAAGGGGCCTAGCCTAAGAGGGAGAACTTGTCCTAAGCCTATTAGTACTATTAGT
The DNA here is from genome assembly GCF_949606895.1 of Notothenia rossii. Classification (NCBI taxonomy): domain Eukaryota; kingdom Metazoa; phylum Chordata; class Actinopteri; order Perciformes; family Nototheniidae; genus Notothenia; species Notothenia rossii. The sequence continues at coordinate 73,518,245 of NC_136912.1, forward strand.
GATACTTGCTGGTAATGATTGAAAGCCACTTAGTGCTGGTGTATTTACCAAGAGGATCAGCCACAGCATGGTTAAACAGACCTGATGGATTAACTCAGTCCAATACTCAACACTGAGACGTAGAAGTGACAGTCGTATTGCAAAATCAAAGCAGTGGACTGCAGTTTCTCCTTCCTTTACAACTGTGCAGAAACTGACGATTTTCTTATAATAGCTTGTTGTCTATCAGTATTGCTCATATTGGATTGTAAATGGCATATGCAGGTTTGTAAGTTTGGGTGCTAAATTATAAAGATGCAGGGATTTTGCCATGGCTTGGAGGTCTGTTAACTAACTGTTTTTGTTCATAAAAAGTAATTTCCTTTTAGTGTTGTTCAATACATCAATATATATATATATGTAATAATATATATATATATGAGACACTGCAGCTTGCCTTTGACATAGAATACATGTTTTTAACTTATTTGATTATGATGAATTAAATTAATAATGAATGAACTAACCTGTTTGGTCATCATATCCACAAGCATTGATGTAAAATTATAAAATAGATTTGTTCAAGGACTAAAGGTTTCAGAAACTTGAGTGACTTGCACTTGAATGAAGTTTCATTTCATGCTACTTTATATGTCAACACAACTTCATTTCAGTGGGAAATAATAATGTCTGCTGCCTTCAAATTAATAATAATAATCCAATGATATCATTCTGCAAGAGAGTTTTATCAATAACATGGGTGGGTGGGTGGGTGGGTGTGTGTGTGTGTGTGTGTGTGTGTGTGTGTGTGTGTGTGTGTGTGTGTGTGTGTGTGTGTGTGTGTGTGTGTGTGTGTGTGTGTGTGTGTGTGTGTGTGTGTGTGATCCATATTACTTTTAACTTGAAATGTAATACAGGACTTTACTTTTAACTTTTGGAATTTCCCTAAATACACTGAAAAAAAGGGGAAAGTGGGGTTGTTCAATTTGCAAATATGCAGTTAATATATGAGACAGAATGTATTCATGTTTCTCATCGAAACATCAATCAATCATGTAGAACCATTTTAATGTTGAGGGGTGTACGTTCTATAAGTCTTAATCATGTTAAGAAATAAGAAAAAACTTATGTTTATCTCTGTAACTCCGCCCACTGAGCACATACGTCAGCAGCTTGCTCTGCAGCCGATTACTCAGCTTATTTATCCTGAGTCACTTGCTTCAGAAGCTAGGCAAGAATACTCCCTGGCATTCGGAAAACGAAGAGCGGAACACGCTAGCAAGTGTGCAGGTGTGCGTCATATGAGAGGCCCCGCCTTACATTTTCATTTTTATGCACGGCCGAATTTATCTCAGCCAATGACAGCCCTGCATGCATCCCCTGGATATTAGGCTTGTTTGAGACGAGCTGCGGCTCGTCTCGAAAGTAAACGAGAATAGCCGATCGCAGCCGGGGGAGGTCTGAAAAAGCTCGCCTGAAGTCGGACAGCTCGGAGTCGGCTTCTTCTTCTTCTTCGCCTTCTTCGCCTTCTTCTTCTTCTTCTCTCGGTTTTTTGGCGGATTGCAAACCACTTTAAACCGTTTATACCGCAACCTCCGGAGTCGGCTTGACTCGGTTTGCATTTATAAAGAATGCACACATGTGTTTAATCGTTAATGTCAGATATGTACTAAGTAAATACATTTGTTCCTGCTCAAGATTAGATTCAACTTTATTGTTATTGCACATATTACAGGTACTGAGACAACGAAATGCAGTTTAGCTTCCAACCAGGAGTGCAACAAGCAGTAAAGTGAAAAGTAATGTACACAATCTACAGAATAAAATATAGAATGAATTGAATGATGAATAAACAGTGAGGAGCTGTGCCGCCTCGCCACGCCTTACTCTCAAGGTTGCGGGCGTCTTTGTCCCGCGATATTTCAACCTCTCATGTAGGCGAGCCTCCAGAGCAAGTCGGACAAAATGACTAACCATCATGCAACGCACTAGCAAGACGTTGATCGAAATTGCGCAGGTCTGCGCAGGTCTCGCTTGTCTCAAACAAGCCTTTTCGCTTCTGCGGGCTTCTTTGTCCCGCGATAGGCAAGCCTCCAGAGCAAGTCGGACAAAATGACTAACCATCATGCAACGCACTAGCAAGACGTTGATGGCAACTGCGCAGGTCTCGCTTGTCTCAAACAAGCCTAGTATTTTAGAAACTGCTTTCATCGCGACGCGAAGTTTACAGTGAGAACAGCTGTGAGGTCCGTGCAGAAAGCAGAGCAGTGTGTAAAATATATATCACTCAGTATAACAGGCCTACATTACTCTCTGTATTTGTATGCTGTAGTTTAGTAGATATCTACAAACAAAGAGTCGATATTTTTCTAAGACCATTTAGTGCTTCACATACTAAAATACACAACGACTGTAGCCTGATTATGCTTTAGGAGCTGTAGGTGTGTGTGGTGTAGGCAATGGTGGCGCCAGCAGTGGTGTAGTGGTCCCTGGAGAAGTGGGTATACTCTTAGTTTTGCAATTTTTTTTAAGCAGCCCATAGTGCAAAGGATTATCGCCGTGTTTTATAGTGACATACTCTATTTAGTTCACCCCAAAAATATTAACCCAGTCTAGTTACTCAGTATTACTTACACACAGTGGTGGACAGTAACGAAGTAAATGTAATTCGTTACTGTACTTAAGTACTTTTTTGAAGTATATGTACTTTACTTAAGTATTTCCATTTTGGGGGACTTTTTACTTTTACTCCACTACATTTCAAAGTAAAATATCTTACTTTTACTCCACTACATTACGGGACATCTGTCGTTCCTTCTCATGAGTGAATTATTTGTTATATAAATAAGAAGAGCGTTCCACAAGGTTTAGGAGTGTGTTTATGGGAATTTTTGACCATTCTTCCAGAAGCGCATTTGTGAGGTAATTTAATTTTGGACAATTCCATACTCCCAACTCTGAAAACAGTTTGGGAATGGCCCCTTCATGTTCCAACATGACTGTGCACCAGTGCACAAAGCAAGGTCCATAAAGACATGGATGACAGAGTTTGGTGTGGATGAACTTGACTGGCCTGCACAGAGTCCTGACCTCAAACCAATAGAACACCCTTGGGATGAATTAGGAGCACAGCCTGAGAGCCAGTCTCTTCATCCAACTTCAGTTGCCGCTTCTGGAAGAATGGTCAAATATTTCCATAAACACACTCCTAAACCTGGTGGAAAGCCTTCCCATAAGAGTTGAAGCTGTTATAGATGCAAAGGGTGGACCGACGTCATATGAAATCCTATGGATTAAGAATGGGATGTCACTTAAGTTCATATGCACATCAAGGCAGGTGACCCAATACTTTTGGCAATATAGTGTATATATATATATATATATATATATATAAATAAATATCACCACAAATATTGAATATCATCATTCAAATAATTCAACAATAAATTCAAAACGATATGTTACAAAACAACAATATATAGTTAACAATGAACAAAAATATATACATTTTACAACATATCCATGAAAACCAAAGTGACTCTCTCAACCCAGTGCTGGGTTTCTAAGTAAGTGCTCATATTACAGTATTTTCCAGACAGACTTGCTTTCTGCAGGAGTTTTCACACCGCATTGCCTTGAACGCATAGAAGTGGCAGCACGGTGTCTCTTCAACCAGGTCCTCATATACTTTTGAGGATCAAACATAGAAGTAGGGGGGCCGTTGATATTAATCATCATCAAGTTTGATATGTTTGAGATCAGTAGTACAGCCCTTTTGTCTGAGCTTATATTGTTCATAAGGCTAAAGTTCCTCTCACACTCTGCTGTGCTGACAGGGAATGTCTTCATACAGTTCATGAGTGGTTTTAGGTCCTTGGGCTCACTATTGGGCTCTTCCAGTAGGTCTCGCATCCCATTCAGTGCTTGGTCTGTGCACAAGTGAAATCGCTTGCACAGTCGCTTAACCTGGTCTTCACCATGGCGAATGCTGGGGTTTGATGGCCATTTACTCTGATCAAGGATGCTGAAGTCCTTGATGACCGCATCTTCGAAAGACAAGCGTTGCTCAAGATTGTTCACAAGGCTTTGTAAGAACTGGCCTGGATTGATTGACTTCAGCTTTGCATTTCCTACTAGAGCTATAGAGCGATACTCCCCAGCCTCTTTTGCCTCTAAAGCCTCACAGTATTTTTCACCTGGACTCTCTTTGAAAGACTGTATCACTCTGATTGAGCGTTTCAGCAGATGCTCTGCTCTGAGGAGAGTTATAGAATGAGCTTGAAGCTCCAGTGACAGGACACTTAGTTCATGGAGAGTGTCATACATGAGCCCAAGGTCACAGATAAATTCAGGACTTTGAAGACGGTATAATAAACCTCTGTACATTTGTTTCTCTTTGGTGGACCTCATCTCATCGGAAGACGCATTCTTAAAGTGCTGCACAAGACCTCCCAGGGATGTCCACACAGCACGAACAGTACGAAAGCTACTGTCCACCCAGCGTACATCTAAAACTCTGCCAATGCGAAGAAGTTGTGAGCCTACTTCAGCTGCTGCATCTTTGAGTTCACGCTCATTTTTGTTCGACATACTATAAAGTGAATATAGCTTCTGCATAAATATTTTAAAGTGGTTGACACCCGTCACCTCATCAACAGCATTTGACACAGCTAGTTCCAGCCTATGGTTCATACAGTGCAACACAAAGAGCCTTGGGAATCTCGAGGTCAACCTGGTTGCTACTCCTGACTTCTTTCCTAGCATGACACTGGCTCCATCAGACACAAATGTTACCCAGTTTTCAAGAAGCCACTCTTCTGTAAAGCCAGCCTTCATTAAACAGGTGAGTAAAGCCTGTTCTATGCCATCTGCTCTCTGATTGTCTAATTCAACTAGATCAAGGAATATGAACTCAGGGCTTGCTCCTTCAATTGACGCTTTTACAGAAACTGTCATGACAGGTTTGTGACTTAAAGAAGAGGCCTCGTCAATAAGGACAGCTAACTTCGTGGATGATGCTATTATGTTACTCACAATTTTGCTCTGCATCTCACTGGCAACATGTTGTATGATTTGTGTTGCACTGTAACGTGAATGAAGTATTGAGCCCATCTTAACACCATTCAGTTCCTGCAGCTCAATGAGGCTCTCATGGTCAGAAAAGGGTCTGTTCTTTTTGGCCAAATGGTAGGCTGTTCGGAACACAGCATCAGTTTCCTTCTTGTAGGACTCAGTCATAACCTCCACTGCATTCTCAATGGCCAATTATTTTTGTTGTTCTGCCACCTTCACAGCCTGAGAGTGTGCCTTGGACAAAGCATGTTTCCTGATCTTATTTCTCAAGACTGACAGACTTGTTTCTCTACTTCCCTGAGAAGACACTTGAATTTCAAAGTTCATCCATTCTCTTGAGAGTGATACACCTTGCTCCTTGTTGATCCCAATGGAGTTCACACTGCTACAAACCAGACATCCTGTGAAGCATAAACATACAATGTAACTACTGTATCCACAGCTGTATGTGTGCATGGTCTATTTTTCCCATATACATAAAAGGACACACACACACACACGCACACAATATTAATGTGTGTCCACTGTTTCAGAAGCTACCTAAACTAACAAGATACCTAAACTTACCAAGTTTTTTGTTTTTGGATCCCAACCAGGGGTTCTTGGATTTAAAATCCTCTTTTTGATTGACAGTCCACAGGTCAGGCCAGTCATTATTGATGTCTAAGGGAAGAACAACAAAAGTGATTGAATTATAGGCTATAAAAGGGGAACAATGACCATAACCTATTCAAAAGTGTAAAGTTGTCACCTTCATAATCTGCATTATTAGATTTTTTCATTTTAGCCCCCAAATAGTCAAATAGTCAATTACACAGGGCCTAGCTGTAGCTTTATCCATGGCTGTGTCAATACAAAGTGTGAAAACTCTTCTAAGAAAAGGCGTTATGACGTGACTCAATGTTGCACACAAATTAGACCTAAACACAGACAAACCTTGTGCCCTTTTCAACCAGGTCCTTGGTAAACAACAGCACGTTTCCTTTCGTGAGGAAGACGCACTTTTAAACTTTTACCGTCATATACGTCTTTTACTTCCTACCGCATCCTGCCTTCAAAATAAAATTACCCGTTTTCATAATGTATCCAAATTCGTGGATTCCACGTAGCGTCGCTATGCCCGAATCTGGCTGTGCGTCGCACAAGGTCAAAATGCCCTTGCTATTTTTAAGCTGTTGGCTGAAACAACAGTCGCCAAAGTAACACAGATATAAGACTTTATTCAATCCTAAAAGAGGTAGATCGGCGGGATAAATGGCTGTCTTTAATTAGAAGAGACCACTGGCAGCCAACATCTACCCTCAGATTGTGCAGTCTCCTATAAATTAGCACTAGCTACATTTGACCTCAAATTATGTAGCTGCTAGTGCTAGCTAGCTAATTTTTTATCTCCATTTGACAGGAAAACGCTGACAATCCAAAACACTAATCTTCAGTTGCCACAGCTAATGTTACAATTAAGCAGATAGCTGTGTCACGTCACCAAACACACGATGATCTTAGCATTATGTTAGCTAACGTTAGCTAAGCGCTAACGTTCTTCAGATTGCGTGGTACCTAGCTATGCTCTTGAAAAGCCTTCAGGCTATCTCTGGTGTATGGGGATGGATTTTGTGTACAAGATAAATGTAAATGTCGGGAAAATAAAGTTGGGGCAGACACTTAGCATAAGGGACACAATAAAGTTCAGAGTAATAAATATGGATTGCAGCAAATAATGGATGTATTTTCCAAATGTCTTTCTGTCTCACTGAGGTGTGCTGTGCTCATTGCCATGAAGCTATAATAGCTAACTAGCGCCACTAGAATCAGAAATACTAAATTTAAAAGTTGAAACCAACTATTAACGAAAATAATGCTATTACTACTTTTATGTTAGTATATATGACTACCTAGCTACGATTTGTTACAAAAATCTTAAAATATAGAAGTGAGACCCACCGTTATTGTCGTCTTCATCTCCTTCCCTGTCAGCATCCTCCTCAACGGATGAGGGGGACGGAGGGAGCGCAGGTGTTGGGCTGATGTCAGGGCTGATGATAACAGGACTATCAGCTAACAGCTCCGGTGTTCTAGCCTCACTATCTGTAGCTGAGCTGCTGGCCGATGTAGTTCCACAAGGACGTTTATTGTAAAAGGAAATTTTAGTCTGAATGGCTCGCTTCATTTTAACAGTTCATACAATTTTTGTAATGGCAAATAGTTGAAAGTAAATTAACATTTGTCTATATGCAGTTTTTTTCCCTTATTAAGACCCGCCCTACTCTGCCTCTGATTGGTTTTTCATCAGTTCTCGCGCTGAAAACCTGACCAATCTAACCAGCGAAGGCATAGAGTTAGCCAATATGAGGCAGAGTAGGTTTGTGTCATGAGTCTTCACAGTACTATGAAATGACATTGAGCCACTACTAAATAATGCGCACCAGCGGTGATTGAGAAGTGGGTATACGCCATGCTGTCTGAAAAATAAGTGGGTATACGCCGTATACCTGCGTATACCCTGGACTACACCACTGGGCGCCAGGGTATGGCTGGGGTAGGCTATAGCCATACCAAGAAATGGCTTAGCCCTACCTTAGCCAGACCATGAAAAATGATGCTAAAGTAAGCATGTTGAGAACACGGATTGCGAAAATCTACCGGTCGTGTCCACAACACACAAACTGATCCTGAAGTGCACGTTACTGACGCAATATGGTTGAGACCATTTGGGCTTATGCTAGAGGGGTGTAAGGAATAGTCTAAGTAGTGGGGGAGTTTTATACACTAAAGGTGTGGAAATTCTCTCGCGTTACGGCCCGTCTACACTACAGGCATCAATTTTTTTTTAAGCTGGGCGTGTCTGAGGCTTGGCGATTTCTCGCGCCCAAGGCGACCAACAACCAATCAGGAATCTCCCGCCCGCCCCCGGCATACAAAGCAAAAAAAAGCCCGCTTCTTCGACGAAGTAAACTGGATATAAACTCCCCAAACAGTTGAAAAGCTACCAGTTTCACCAACTGTCTCTGCCACCTCCCGCCATGCCTGGTTCCTCCGGTTTAGGTCCCGGGTGAAAAGAGTACAGTCATACAGGACTGGGACACTTGCCACGGCAATGATTAATTTATCCTCCATTTTATGACATATGGAAAATAGTCAAGACCTGCGGTATCAGCATACACACGGTTTGATTGGCTAGCGCTTGTACTGGCGGGAATTGCATAAACTGGATTTGATTGGCTGATGCCAAGCATCGAGCCTCAAAAGTTGAACATGCTCGTGATGCTTGCAAAGCCATGCCATGCTCCCCACAATGCAGTTCGGCGAAGATTAAAAATCTTCTACGTCACCCCATTCAAGTGAATGGGCGAAGCGTTGAAAGCATTTTTCGATGCCTGTAGTGTAGACGGGCCGTTATAATATCAGCACGGCCGCGGTCAGATCAAAATGCCTCCGAATGCAATTTGAATAGACCTACAGCCAATCAGAGAGACGAAACGTTGGGTCTGCTGCGTCATGCATTACCGATACGTCACGTTCTCAGTGAAAAGTCCCCAAACTCGCGCCGAGTAAATTGCAGACAGACAGCAGAACTTCTAGGATTAATTGTATATTTCGGATGGATAGATCTGTTCTTAAACGCCCTCGCATTGAGGTACAACAAGTCGAACAGGCGCTTTAAAGACTCTTTGAAGTGTGCACCTGTGCATGATCTGTTATGCTAATACGTATAGTAATGACCAAAATTGTCCATTGGAACCCATATCAAAAGATGTTGGAATAGCAACGAATTTGACGAGTTTTGAATTTGCCGGGGAAATCTGCAGTCGACCTTCGCCTTCGTGGGCGTGGCTTGCGATCTACTGCGTGACTTCACGAGATGGACGCCGCCGCACTGTTTACATTCACCACCGTTCATTTTTTCTCTTTTTCAAAGTCGAATTTCTCAACGTTTTTGAGCTAGTATTTTCCTGGAAAGTGTGTCGGAGTCGACTGGAAGTGATTGCCAATCGAGAAAACCTGACAATGGAGGCGACAGTGAAGAAAGAGGGATGAAAAACACAGGGGAAACGATGCATTGCCGCTGGCTGTAGTAATGTCAAGTCTGCCGAAGTGGCGATGTTTCTGTTCCCAAAAGATGAAGGTGAGCCTGGCTGGTGTCATTGTTTCGTAGATTCTTTGATTGATCATGATAAATAAAGGCCACTGGTCGATTCGAGAGAGAGAGAAAGAGATGTCGTTAGCATCTGGTGCTAGCTCGGAGCTAACGGAGATTAGCTGTTTCAACAATAAGGAGAGGGAGAGTGCTCTCCTGTGGGACTGAGAGAGATAACGTCAGCTCAGGGAGGTAAACTGTAGCCTAAGTTATCTCAGTGGGTTTGGTCATCTATGTAAACAAATATTTCCATCTATCTAATATTAGTTGTATAAAATAGGTTAAGAAATCCTTCCAATGTTTTTTGATTATTGAAATATATGTTTCATATGAGTGTTGAGAGCTGTATCCATAAATCTCTTAATGTTGCCCTCAAAGTGCACCAGATTGATCACTTTCCTCATCTATCCTGTCCGAAAAGCTGTCCAAATCAATCATTTCTCTCACACTAGTATCACTTTCCAAAGTCTCCGCCATGTTTACAATCGCAACTGGGTACATCTTGTGACGTCACAGCCACTATCGTCTGCAACTTCCGTTAGGCTCAGACGGCAAAATTAATAATTCATTAATTCATTAATTATGAATTATTAAAAAATATTTTAGCCATGAACAGGCACAATGATATGTAAGGAATGAAACTGCCATTTCATTTTGGTGCAAAAACATGCACTTCACTGGGTCTTTAATGCGAACCTACAAAAATTCTGATTAGATACATTTCTACCATTTCTTTAATTCATGGTGGTTTCAGTAATCCCATGGTAATTAAGGACATAAATCATAAATGACTAATGTAATCTTTATGGCTTTCAGAAAGGACAGGAGACCGACAGGTGCCTATCAATGATTGTCAACTGACAGCACAATGAGTCAAAGGACTAGCAGCAGCAGCATGATGATGATGTTAAATGTGTTGTTTTAGGAACATCCATGTAAATAAATGGAATTCAATAAACATTGAATAGCATGCTTGCAGTTTGTCTGTGCTGCCTGGGGATGCTCCAATCGCTCAGAGAAAGGAGTACAAATGTACGGCTTCCCCACTGACACAGAGAAGAGGAAAGAATGGCTGGCTCAAGTCAGCAGGAGCAATTTAACTATCACAAAAGACAACAACAGCAACAACAACATATGCATTATCATATTTTTCACAAAACGAAGACCACACCATTGGGAAGCTTAACGTCTGTTTAATCAAAATAAGGAACAGAGAGAGGCTTGCAAAACTCTGGAAAGGTTTCTCAATACTCAGATTTCCCCTCCTCGACTCCTCGGTCCTCCGGTAGTGACCCGGAAATGAATTTCAGCACGCCATTTTGAAGGACATCTCATTTCTCTAAATGCACTTCGAGGACCGAGCATCGAGCATCGAGGAGGCTCTCTGGAGGAGCTCTAACCGAGGAGACACTGATGCATCCTCCACGGTTCCTCCACGGATGCATTTCCGGGAACGGTGGAGGCGTGACGCACGGCCGGACTTATCTCAGCCAATGACAGCTCTGCATGCATCCCTTGGATATTATTTTTGTAATGGCTTTCGTTTACAGTGAGAACAGCTGTGAGGTCCGTGCAGAAAGCAGAGCAGTGTGTAAAATATCAACCCAGTCTCATGGCATTTCGTGTTCACTAACACGATTTTTAATCTATTGATTCGTGTTCACCAACACGATTTTCCCCTTTTTTTCGTGTTGCACAGCACGATTTTAAAAGCAATGTATTTCTATTGGTAGTCTCACGGCATTACGTGTTATAGGAAGACCGGAAGCTGTGTGGTTCATAAAAACATGTTCTTACTCAATAGCAAGCCACAATTATTGCTTTTATTTTAAATCGTATAATTTCGGACTTTTGCTGCCGTCTGTGAGGAAAATAAATGGGGCTCAGAGCCTCAGAATACTGAAATCTGTATTTTTAAATCTTTTTTTCCTTCTAATTTGTTATTCTTTTAAAAATAACACACTGTTATTTACTCACCAATAACACACAATTATACTTTTTTTAATTTATTTGTTTAGTTCCATAATTTCTGGCTTTTTTGGCTTACGTCAGGAACTGAATTTCAAAATAAAAATAACCGGAAACAGACGTAGGCATTTCGAGCGATTACCCAAGATCCTCAGCTATGGTTTAAGCTCGCCGATTGGATGTTTTAGCTGCAATGCATGTTGGGATTTTGTGTTTATATGATATGAAATCGGAAAAACATTTTAAAAGAATAAAATAATACTTAATTCCGAGTGTTCTTACTTTTCTCTTTGAAAGTCATCACATAACTGCATTGTAATACACAACACACTCTCACTACATAATCGTCCAGGAGCGACGTTTGGTCAGGGTCCCTTGGCGTGCAGTTGTGACGCTCCTAGGCTCCTTCAGCTTCATAAAGGGACGCAAATAGCTTTCAACTGATTGCAATGTATTCCCATCTGCGGCGGGATTTGACGCTCATGCAAGCACGGCATTCGTTTGTGTCGGCTGCCCTTAAAGGCAATGTAAGCGTCCATTCCCATTGGATAACGGAGAATTGTACACCCGGAAGTAAGTATTCCCCTTACTGTCGATTGATTTTACAGTGATATCTGCACTACTCATCGAATAAAAAACACCAGATTATCCTTGTTAATTACACAACATTGATTGGTTTAAATTGTGTGCAATGCTTTTGTATTTTTCCCCTTCGATTCGGAGAAACAAATATTTTTTCGGAGTAAAGGATGGCAGAAGACACTACACTACCCAGAATCCCCAGCTATCGTTTAGGACTACACCTTGTGCTCTGTTTGACAAACCCGTGGACAAACCCCGTTTTTTTTCACCATTCATTCCAATGGCTGGCGTCTGTCACGTGATCTTCACATTTCTCCCCGCAGAAAAAAAAAACATGGCCGAACTTCGTTTTATTCTCGGTGGAAAATGCCTATTTTAAAGGCCATTAAAATGCGTTTTGATGTCATTTGATGCGAGAAATATGAGTTTTTATTTCAGATTATGTGTGCAGTGGATGTACATGATCTTTAGTTTGCTAGTTATTACGAAGATTACTTCAGGAAATTGCGTCCATAGAACGTCTTCATTGTTACCAAGGTGGTTGCTAGGGACGCTGCTATCGATATTATTTCTGTTATGTGTTGTAACCAGGGCTTAATTTGAGCCGGAACACGCCGGAACATGTTCCGGCACCTCTGAAATTGGATCCGGAACCTTTTTTATTGGATCCGCCACCTCCCGTGTCACTATGAAAAAAAAAAACGCCCAAAAAAAAAAGGACTGTTTTTTCGGTGTTCAATGTTGTTATATGTCTTGTTAGTGTTTATTCCCCATTGAAGTTCCTCAAAAATCTTGTGTTTGCCTTTTTGATGCGTTTACATTTTTAAGGTTTTTAGCGGGAGAGGGGGGGAGGGGGGGAGACTAGAGGTGTGACACATAGCCTACGCTTGCGCTGGTTGAATACATAAAAGTTAGCTTCGTGTCTACAATGTAAAAAAGACAACAAACTTTACTTAACTTTTTCAAAGTCAGTGACCAGCAGTCAGATCCAAAACGATCAAAAATAGTTTCCGAAAATCATGAGTGTGAAGACCACGGTGGACAGAGCAGTAGTATGCAGCCTACCATCGATGCTGCTAATGCACCTGTCGTTAGAGGGGATATTAGCGACCCCCACGGGGAAGGAGATGAAGGGGACGAGACGGATGATGTGAACTTGGAATCTGCGAGAGATAGTGATGGCGATGAAGCAGGTATTGTCAGGGACACTCACGATGGGCAAATCTGGACAGATGCCCAGTTTACACAGAAAAAAAAAAGTTATCCATGGCTGACAATGGAAACCACTGGACTGGGCTGTGCCATTTGCAAACAAGTGGGATCACTGGGTCCGGAAAAAACTGCAGGTGTGAAACTTGCAAAAGAATGGATCTCGGGCTCGGTGACATCATCTGCGCCCGATTTTAAAAAAAAGCAAAGAGCCTTAAGGAAAAAGGTTTTTGAGCATGGGAATACCAAAGCACACGCAATGGCATCAACTATTTTGGATAAGGCAAAGGCAAATGTATTTGTTAACACAGTATTCAATGCCCAAAATGACCAGGTGAAAACGACTGCCAGAATCTTTCGCACAGCTTACAAGGAGGCCAAGCGTCATAGGCCATCTTATGGATTTGAACATGAGATAGACTGTCAGGAAATGAATGGTGTGGAAATGGGGAGGATTCTCCACTCAAACGTCGCATGTTCTCATATACAACAGCACATTGCAACTGACATGAAAAAAAAACTGCTTGAAAGGATTGTCACTTGCGCTCCAAAAATCGGACTCATGCTGGACGAGGCCACAGGGTTGAATAAAAAGAGCGCATTAATCGTGTATTTACGAGTGCAGTTGCCAGAGATGGATTCACCCGAGAACATTTTCTTTGAGCTCGTGGAGTTGTGTGATTTTGGTGCAGAAGGCATTGCCCGCAAACTGCTGGATGCCTTACAGCACGCCAAGTTAGACGAGGCCTTCCTCTCAAAAACTCTCGTCGGTCTCACATGTGACGGTGCATCAGTGATGCTCGGGCGCCACAGTGGGGTGGCAGCTCGACTCAAAAATCTCTTCCCAAACATCATGGTGTGGCACTGCTCTGCGCATCGACTTGAGCTTGCAGTTGGTGATGTGATGAAAGAGATGGGGGCTATGAATCATTTCAAGATCTTCATGGATAAGCTTTACACACTTTACAGCACATCAAACAAAAACCGGCTGGAGCTCAAAGAGTGTGCTGACGGTCTGAACATTCAATTGTGCAAAATTGGCCGGGTGTTAGACAACAGGTGGGTTGCATCCAGTCTCAGAACAGTCGAAGCTGTGTGGAAAAGTTTTGCTGCCCTCAACACACATTTTACACACGCAGCGGAGGATTCTGCTCGCGGGAGCACATCTCGGGAAAGCTACCATGGCTTGGCAAAGCGCCTTTCATCCCATGCCTTCGTTTCCAATCTAGGACTTATGTTTGACGCACTGCAAGAATTGTCAGAGCTATCTCTCGAGCTCCAAAATCGAGAATGCAATATCATAACGGCTCATAAAGCCATTTGCCGACAGATCAGGGTGTTCGAGGCTATGTCTGAGCGGCCCGGACGACACAGCCTATTAAGCCAGCGCGGGGTCGAGGAAAACACCTTTCAGGGAGTACCCCTTCATGCAGGTCGGCTCACTGACAGAACCCTGGACCAGAGGACGTTTTTTGGGAGTCTGGCAAGAAACTTGGAGAAACGCATGCTATCACTTGGGGGAGACCAATCAGGATACAACAAGCTAATTGAGGATTTAAAAGTGATTTATCCACAATATTGGCCACAGGATCGTGATGCAGACGCGCTGTTTGGAGAGAGTGAAGTTGAGACGCTCTGCCAGCAGTTTTGCATCGAAAGCCCGCGGAGGGTCATCAGGGCATTCAGGGAATACCGTGACAATGATGGGACATTCATCCCAGATGAACTGAAAGACCTCTTGGCTGCGGTCAACACGATCCCCATCTCAAGTGTTGAGTGTGAGAGGGGCTTTTCCCAGATGAACCTAATCTGTTCAGAAAACAGGGCGTCTCTTCTCCCCTCAACAATCTCCTCCCTACTCTTCCTTTGCCTTGTCGGCCCGCCACTTACCCGGTTCAACCCCGTTCCATATGTGAGGTCATGGATTGCAAAAGGACATCGAACTGCACTGGACACAAGGTGCAGAGACAGAAGCAGGAAAATGGAGGCCGGGGGCTCTATGGCTGCTGTATGGGCCGTTTTGGACAAATGATGGTAGGAATATATTTGTCCATGCTGTGTTTGATTATTGGGTGGTCTATGGTTTAATATGTCTGCAAATCTATATTGAAATCGTAACTTCGTAGAAATCGTAATTTTCCCACCTGTTGTTTTGTTTCTCCCGTTAATTTAACGGACAGATATAATTGCTGCTTGTTAAAATGTTGCAGTATATATATTTTTTACATTCCGCACTCATTTGGTGCAGTGTTACATCGTTCTGTAATCTGAAGGCTAACAGGCTACAAAAATAAAAATTGACCTGATGTAGAAACATCGTCTGTAAGTGTATTTTTTTGTTTGTTCCCTTACCTCTAACCCCCGTACTGAGCCGCCGGATCCACCCCCCCTCTGCGTTCCGGCACCTCCCACTTTACAAATTAAGCACTGGTTGTAACTGTTTAATGGTGTTATCTTTATTGCTACCCGCTTCCCCGTCAATGTATACTGTTGGTCCACAGCGCAAACGTATTAGTTTAACAAAATCCGCATCTAAAGATACGTTATTTTCCCCTGTGCAATTCCAGTCTCACATCTCACATCACATCGTCATTAAAAAATAGACCGAAAACATTTTAAAAAAAATAATACTTTATTCCGAGTGTGCTTGCTTTTCTCTTTGAAAGTCATCACATAACGGCATTGTAATACACGGTTCGGCTGCATTAAATATTACATATCTGCCGTAGTTCTCTATTTATAAAGCCCTGATGAGAAGACTTAGACAAACATGAGGAACTGCCGCCAACACTGAAAACGTGACGTGGATCATAAATATATCAGCAATTAAACAACATCTTACATTTCTTTTCACACAATACGTCTCTTTTCAGGATCAACACTAATTCGGCTGACTTTTATATTTGATCCAATTGGTAGATAGGCTGTATTTACACCATAAAGGTGCACAGCTGATAGAAAGGGACACCTGGTGGTAAAAGCATGTTATTGAATTTTATTATTTTTATTATTAGATATTAATAGGATCCCTATAAAGTATATTCATTACTCGTTATTCTCGACTAATAGTTAATTAAAGACTGTATATAATGACTATTTTGCACATCCCTTTCAAGATTTCAAGATTTTCTAAGGTTTATTGACATATCATATTCACAAATGGTGTAGTTGTGCAATGAATGAAAAACTTGGGTCTATCAATATTTGTGCATACCTCCAGCAATGTTAACTATGTTGAAGTACTTATTTTAACTGACATTATACATATGTATTATACTCTTATAGGACGTATATAGATATTTCACCTCCGGCCTTGTCAGGTATTGAACAATCAATAAATAAAGAACACAGAATTATTAAATATAAAACACAGAATTTGTGTGATTATACTAAATGATTTACAAATAAACACCACTGCATATTTACAACTGTTACACATGCTGATGTAACGCAAATGTTTCCAACTTGGGATCAATAAAGTATATCTTATTTATTTTTTTACAAGTCTTTTTATTTCATTATAGTGTACAATAATCGATGCCATTTCATATATTGTAATATCACAGTACACTCACTACACTCCCCCCTCCCTCCCTCCACCCATACATGCCCACACTGACGAAACCAAAAACATTTAAAAAAAAAAAAATGCTTCTCAATATAACTTAAACAACAGAGCCATGAAAATGAAAATAAACATAAAACGAAAAAAAAATTATAATAATAATAATAAGCCCACATCAAAGTAAAACAAACAAATAATTATACAATTAATTATACAATACAGCGACAATATAGACAATGACAACACAACTAGTATTTCCGGCCGTCAGGAAAAAAAGCTACAGAATGCACCATTCCATCACTGGTCATATCTCAGATATATTTTCCAAATATGAAAACAATGGCAACCACAGAGCTTGAAAGATGTGTCCACGATTATATTTTTCCAATGTCATTTTTTCCAGAGGTAAAAAATGTGTTATCTGATCAATGAAAAGTTTAAATGTTGGAGGACGTTCATTTCGTCCAGAGTAAAAGTATACATTTCTTGGCAAAATATATTATTGTGATTAGTATTCTATAATGTTTGGGGTTCAGTTTAAAGTTTGGCATGTCATTAACAGGAAAAAACATGGATTTTGGCTCATTTCGATTCCTAAAACGGCTTTTGTGAGCGCATGAATCGAATCCCAGAAATGTTTCAAGAGATCACAGTCCCAAAACAGATGCATAAATGTTCCTTCTTTTACTTTACATCTCGGACATTTTGGAGAGTTTTCTTTGGAAATGTTATGCATCTTTATGGGTGTGAGGTAAAATTTGTTGAGAAATTTAAAGTTTGCTTCTTTGATTTTATTGCTTGTGAATGGAAAATGTGTTCTTTCACAGATATTCAGCCATGTAGTTTCATCTATCTGTATTCCTAAGTCCTTTTCCCACATCTTTTTTAAGTTTGGAAAGGATGACTGAGCTCTTTTAGAAAAAACATGAACTTTTTTTGTACAGTCCCTCCAGGCTAACAGTGTATTGACCACTGTAAAACATTTGGCCATATTTTTCCCCTTATTGAAGTCTTTAAAAAATATAAGAGTTTCCACTGGCAGAAGACAAAGACACTGGCTTCTATCTGAACCCATAGTGAATCCTTTCTTCCCAGAAACCAAGATAGTACATTTCTTAATGGAGCTGAGAAGTAGTGTTGAAAGTTGGGAAGACCAAGACCCCCCACGGTTTCTGGTTTCATAAGAGTAATTAACTTGATTCTTGGTTTTTTATTACACCGGATATATTTTGAGATGTGTCTATTGAGAGATTTAAAATAATCAGCGGATAAATAGCATGGTAACATTTGAAAAATAAAAATACATCTCGGTAGAATATTCATTTTTATGACATTGATTCTTCCTAGCAGTGATATTGGTAATGTGGACCATTTGGATAAATCCTGTTTGATTTTGTCAATGAGCGGATTGTAATTCTCTTTAAACAGATTGTCCAGGTGTGGTGTTATATTTATTCCTAAGTATTTAAAGCCACCTGGTGACAAATTAAAAGAACAAGACTTTTCCAGATTTGCTGTTGGCGTCATAAGAAACAAGCATTCGATTTCTTAAAATTAATTTTATATCCTGAGTATCTTCCAAATTGCTCTATCGTGTCGAGCAGATGTGGTAATGAATTTTCTGGGTCTGTTAAGTAAAGAATGATATCGTCAGCATACAGGGAAATGTTGTGTTCATCGTTAATCTTCACTCCTTTAATACTTATGTTGTCTTGCACACATGACGCCAGTGGTTCAATTACAATTGCAAAAAGCAAAGGTGACAGTGGACATCCCTGTCTTGTCCCCCTTGTTAGTGAAAAAAAAATCTGAGGAACTGCAGTTAGTGATAACCGCTGCTTTAGGATTTTTATAAATTGATTTGACCCACTCTATGAATCGAGAGCCCATATTTAATCTGTTCAAGATAGCAAAAAGAAAATTCCACTCAACCCTGTCAAAAGCCTTCTCCGCATCTAAAGAAAGAAGCAGAGATGGCTTCTGACAGGTGTCCCAAATGGTTTATAATATTCAAAAGTCTCCTTATATTATCAGAAGAATATCTGCCCTTGACAAAACCTGTTTGATCAGGACTAATTAGTTTAGGTAAAATAATTTCCAATCGTTTTGCTAATAATTTGGTGATAATCTTATAATCATGATCCAAGAGGCTTATAGGCCTAAATGAAGAACAATTCAAGGGGTCTTTCCCATCTTTATGTAGTACAGTAATATATGCAAGATTCATTGATTGAGGAAGTGTTCTGTTGTGAGAGAAGTTGTTAACCATTGACATAAATATAGGTTGAAGTTCAGTCCAAAACTCTTTATAAAATTCTGCCGAGAAGCCAATAAAGTATATCTTATCTTAAGATACTACTACTGCCATATTTGCAAAATTTACCTCTGAACCTTGACAAGTGCATGTTTTAGGCTTATCAATTAATGTAATGTAATGTTATCAATTAACAACAGGAACACAAACATAAGACCAGCTGTTAAATAAAGCTCTTCTGACCTTAGCTGGCATGTGGGTATATATATTAATGCTGCCCATTATGGGCACAAGCAATTTTCACCCATTTATTAATTATATGTTTTACATTTGAGTGTTTCCTATCCCCTAAACCTCCAGGGATGTACACAGTATACTGGCAACTTCTTATTATGGGAAATACGAAAACGTCTTTTAAAACTACAACTCTCAGTAGAGACGTGCCATAGATAGAGAAGATGTTGCGAAACACAATATCGATAGCAGCGTCCCTAGCAACAAGTAACAAGTAGTTAATAATAATAAAATACATTAAGAAAAAGGGATTTTAAACAGTCATTAAAAAGCAACACAATCTACCTGCATTGCATTACTCTAAATGTGTAATAACGTGCTTTAACCAGTAGGTGGTTTGGGTTAAAAAGCTGTCAAGTTTACAGTGTTAACAAAATAAAATATACTGCTGTTTCTTGTTTAGTTTACGACGGATATATTTAGTTATTGTTTTGATATTTGTAACAGAAAAGCGATGGAAAAAACCCACAGCAACACAGAAAAGATGGTGTTAACATGACCCAGCGGTCTAGTAGTTAATAAAAAACAATAATATCAAAACTAAATATTACTACTAACTTTATTGTGAAATTCAAACTGAACGGTAAAAGAATATTTTCCGGTCTATTCTGAGCCCGATCTCTGTAGATAAATAAAAATTAAAAACTACGACAGATGTGTAATATTTAATGCAGTCGAACCATTTATTAAAATGCATTTATGTGATGACTTTCAAAGAGTAAAGCAAGCACTGCTGAATAAAGTATGATTTTATCTTTTACGAAACGTTTTTTTATATGGAAGGTCAAAGACAGAGCTTGAGAACTAATCACGGGGTTTGTCAAACAGAGCACATGGTGTAGTCCCAAACGTTCTGCCATCCTTTACTCCGAAAAAATATTTGTTTCTCCGAATCGAAGGGGAAAAATACAAAAGCATTGCACACAATTTAAACCAATCAATGTTGTGTAATTAGTGTGTAAAAGGATAATCTGGTGTTTTTTAGTCGATGAATAATGCAGATATCACTGTAAAATCAATCGACAGTAAGGGGAATACTTACTTCCGGGTGTACAATTCTCCGTTATCCAATGGGAATGGACGCTGACATTGCCTTTAAGGGCAGCCGACACAAACGAATGCCGTGCTTCCATGAGCGTCAAATCCCACCGCAGATGGGAATACATTGCAATCAGTTGAAAGCTATTTGCGTCCCTTTATGAAGCTGAAGGAGCCTAGGAGCGTCACAACTGCACGCCACGGGACCCTGAGCAAACGTCGCTCCTGGACGATTATGGAGTGAGAGTGTGTTGTAATACACGGTTCGGCTGCATTACATATTACAGATCTGCCGTAGTTCTCTATTTATAGAGCCCTGATGAGAAGACCTTTGGAAAAACTGGAAGAAATGCTGCTGAAACTGAATACTTGACGTGGATCATAAATATATCAACAATTAAACAAGATCTTCAATTTCTCTTCACACAATACGTCTCCTCGCAGTATCAATAGTAATTCGGCTGACTTTTACATTTGATCTAATTCATAGATAGGTTTTATTTACACCATAACGGTGCACAGCTGATATAAAAGGACTTGTAAAATTATGTGAAAACATGAATAAAACTACACATCTTCAGATGTTGTACATACATAAGCGTCCTACACTAATAATGCAACGTTATTAGGGCTGTGTGTACCTTGTGTGCACCGCCTAGTGGTTAAAGCACCTTATTGAATTATTGTTTTTATGTGTTATATTTGATTAAAAAAAAATATTAAGAGTACATATTTTCATAGGGGGAAAGTAGAAGGTCAATGATAGCAATATAGAATATAAAAAATCAAGAAGATACTGTAATTGATCTCTACAATAAAACAGTTTAGTGCAGGATGTGCAAAGATATTAATATGAGGAGGTGCAAAACAAAAAAACGAATTAACCTTTATTTAAACATTAAATAATACTTTAGATTAAGGTCTTCTTTTAAATAAGAAAAAAGCTTTGGGGGTATCTACAGATAAATATTAAACCTGACAAAGTACTTAAAGTCTAATATTTTGCTTTCCTGCAATGTTAACTGTGTTGAAGCACTTATTTTAACTGATATTATACATATGAATTATACTCTTATGTATGTAGATAGTACGGTGGCCGGCAGGTGCAAATGCGGAACAACGGCCCAAAACGTATACATAAGCAGGAAACACCTGCAAATATGAAATGAAAAACACACAAACCCCGAAAACAAACGCAACAAAAAAACACTGCAAATACCAAAACGATATGCAAAGTCCAAAGCACGTACAAATCCCAAAACACATTCAAAAAAAACATTCCGGAAGTGCTCCAGGCCTCTAGGGGGCGCGCCACGTGAAACATATTGATGTCTGACCAGACATAGAGCGAACGAACAAGAGTGATGGAAATCGGGAGGAAAGAAAATTAATTTAAGTGGATAAAGATATAAGAAGGTAAGTTTTGTTTTTATACATAGAGCGTCATATTTATATAGCTAGCGTTAGCATGCCTAACTACTACACCAGCTGAGGAGAGGAGAGCTTCACGTGAAGAGAAGATAAAGTTAGGGAAGAACATTGTTAAAAGAGATGACAAATCAAGTGCAGGTGTTACCGTATAAGATGTGGTCCGAACAACTGGTGATATTCTATAACGGTATAGGCAGATGTATCAGGGGCGTGGCCTTTGTCGAATAACCAGGAAATACACATTTCGATCACTTCTTCTGTCGTTTTCATAAATCTTTTGGTATATTTGGCTCCATAGGAACACTTTGATGCACATTCAGTACCAGTGTGTGAGGTTGTGGTTGCGATGCCGATATGCAGACGCGTACATCGAGGACTACAAAAAGACACATGAGGTGACTGGGGATGTGTGTTCAAAACATTGCAAGCTTGAATAAATCGTTTAAACCATTTATTTTTGCCAGACTTATGACTGAATATCATTCTTAATGTGATACCAAGTCCATCTGAGACCTGTGTATACCTTCAGACAGCCTACAAGTGAAGCACACGTTGTTTATTCACAGTTTGAAAGCTGCGTGAAGAAATCTTCTGCTGTGGAGCTGTGATCCGCCCAGGATAACTTGTGATACAACTTCTGTGGCTATCAACCAGCGATCATGTTTAATATTAAAGACTACACACATTGATCCCTTATCAAAACGGTATTCTGCACTTTGTCACACTTATCCAGATAAGATGTGATTGTTTACTTGGTTAAATTTCGATACAGCGACACCGAATGATGAGGGTACTCACATAGGCTACGTTGAGAACTAGAAACACATACAGTATATTCATACTTTTTCACACTGTTGTTGACATGTTTTCGTTTCTAACTTAACGTGTATGCGTTTATCCATGTGATCTTTGTTCTCATGTGTTTTATCTATTTCTGTGTAACTTGGTAATATTCATATGAATTCCTTGTTATTGTTGTATTTCCACGACAGGTGATGATTATAGCTACTACATAACCAAACACATGGCCTGATTTGCATATGTGAACTTAATGTGTGCACTAGAATACATAACACGTAAAATGACCACTTATCACAACATAATGTAGGCTCGCTGGCTGATAAACTAGGATATATGATCCCGGTGGGTCTTAATGATGCTCAGTCACTATACTATTTCAAAGCAAATGCCTACTACAATATTTATATTATATGGCTTAAAGTGTACATACATTAGCTCACATTATAAAAGATGATCGGGTTGAATTGTTCTGACTCT
Organism: Notothenia rossii; assembly: GCF_949606895.1. Classification (NCBI taxonomy): domain Eukaryota; kingdom Metazoa; phylum Chordata; class Actinopteri; order Perciformes; family Nototheniidae; genus Notothenia; species Notothenia rossii. The sequence goes on from NC_136912.1 coordinate 73,541,051, forward strand.
TTTAAGAATATTAATGTGAGAAAATAACATGTGATAATAAAATGCATCGTATTGATCCGTGGCTCACTCATAACGCGCATGGCACTAGGGATTTTTGCTATTGGGACTCGGGTTTGAGTCCAGCATGAACTTTTTTGTTATTTTCATTTCGATGGACACTGAATAATATTTTTCTAATAGAGCTCATAATATTATTTGCCGAGAACAAAATTAACGATCAAGCAGCATTTTAAATTCTAAATATCCCTGCAAATGTAGCAATGACATTTCTGCTTCTATCTTTGCAAAACGAGTAAACAGTCAAATTTGATCTGGATAAGTGCGGCAAAGTGCAGAATACCGTTTTGATAAGGGATACATGTGTGTAGTCTTTCATATTAAACATGATCGCTGGTTGATAACCACAGAACTGGTATCACAGTTTAATCTGAGCGGATCACTGTTTACCACAGCTCTCCACGATGCGTTGGAGATGGGTGTAAACAACTCAGACAGACTGTATGTTTCACTAACAGACGGTATGAAAGTATAAACGGGTCTCAAATCAACTCGACATCATATTAATAACGATACATGATACAAATATAAGACTGACAACAAGAACAAGCCACAGAAGTCGTATCACAGTTTATCCTGGGCGGATCACAGCTCCACAGCTGAAGACACAGTGGTAATGAATGTGCATCAGAGTGTTCCTATGGAGCCAAATATACCAAAAGATTTATGTAAACGACAGAAAAAGCGATCGAAATGTGTATTTCCTGGTTATTCGACAAAGGCAATGCCCCTGATACATCTGCCTATACCGTAATAGAATATCACCAGTTGTTCGGCCCACATCTTATTCGGTAACACAGGCAAATAACACGGGCCATAGTGAGTACCGCGGAAAAAGGACATTTAGATTCTTAACAGTTTATATGTATGTATTTGTGTATAGATGTTGCAATACAGAGCTTTAGCAATTGCCTGTAACTATGGCCATGCTAATAAAGCTACTGAATTGAATTGAGAGAGAAAGAGAGAGAGAGAGAAGCGACAACATGTGAAGAGGGACAAAGTAATGACAGGATAGTAGTGTGCATTAGACATGCTCAAGAACAAATATAGAGAAGACCTTCAAGGAGAGAGAGAGACAAAACACAGATTCAACGGTAAACATGATGTATCTTTCTATTTATTTAGGTAACCACTATTTAGACTATGTGTTTTTGATTGACTTGATTAAATGGATTTACTACATCAATATATGTATTTTCAGGCTGCCGTGTTTTGTCCTTTCTGTGGCCAACATCTGGGGACAGTTCAAGTGTTCTGTGGCTCCTGTGGCAAACATGTACAGTTTTTGGCAGAAGTCGAACACAACAGTAAGTTCACTTTTTTTTATTGTATCTGTTTCAAATGCAAGAAATAAGGATTCAAGACAGTACTCTGTTTAGAATACTAATTGGCAGATGCATACACTAGTTATCAGAATAAAGAACAAATGTTTTCATTGTCTGTTTATGTGAAATATGTAGAAGCCATCATTAACTTCTAGACCAATGCATGATTAAATACACAAAACAGCTTACATTATACATTCATAATTGTGTATTAGTTCTATCTTTATAGAGAACATTATACATTTAGAATCAGATTTTGAGACAGTGAGCGGCTGGGAAAGTCACACCGCCATGGGGCACAAACAGTTGCTGACGTGATGTTTCCTTCATTCTCAGGCATTCCATAAGGAGGGTCAGGAACTCACGCTTGGGACCACCAGTGTCCAGTCCATCCTCAGTGTGTCCCTCATCATCAGTGAACTTAACTGACATCTCATGAGAGGGATCGAATGAGGTGCCTTTGAATCCGCGGATTGCTCCATCCCACACATTGGCTCTATTAATATTGAACCTGCTGCAAGATGTATTTGTTATTTTTGCAGAGAGTTCTGCAACAATGTGTGCCGCAGTCAGGTATTCTGTGCTGGGAAAGACAAAGTGATGTATTGTAATATTAAATGATGAAGCTAGTAATAAGATTTACAGTATAGAATAGAAAAACTAAGTGGTAATAGTAACAACTAGAGAATGCAATTCCTGAAGAAATTGCTAGTGGGAATGCTTTATGCTGAAAAGGTGACACTGAACTGCTATGCTGAAATGTAATATGTAAGAACAAAGTGAATAATTTAGATTGAAATGATACATGAACACAGGGGGCTTGAATGTGTGATGAGAGAAGAAAAGAAGTGTTGGAAAAGCAGCAGAATATTTGAACTGCCAACTTCTGAACCAACTTGATGGCGAATGATCTGTCGCCATGGCAACGGCATTTGACGACACCCCATAATACGCTTAGATGCGTTGACGGCTGCATCGTTACCAAACCTGTGAAGTTTTGGGCTGTTTGAAGTATTTTCAATTAAGTTTTTTGAAAACCATGTTTCAAGGCGAGCATTGTGTTGCCATGGCAACAGCATTTGAAGAAATCTCCAAACTGTCCCGTAGATGTCTTCACGACTGGACTGTTAGTACACATGTGAAGTTTGAGCACTTTTTGAACATTTTCATAGGAGTTATAGCGACATCATGTTTTATGGCGAGGGATGCGTTTCCATGGAAACGGCATATGGTGAGATCTCAGATTTGGCGTAGAGCTGTTGAAGCATGGACCGGTGATATACAAGTGAAGATTGGGGGACGATTGGACCGTATCGATTGGACTTACAGCGACATCTTTTTTCATGGCGAGTGGTCTGTCGCCATGGCAAAGGCATTTGAAGAAATCTGAAAACGGTCCCGTAGATGTCTTCACGGCTGGACTGTTAGCACACATGTGAAGTTATAGCACTTTTTGACAATTTTCATAGGAGTTAAAGGGACATCGTATTTCATGGCGAGTGGGCTGTAGCCATGGCAACGGCATTTGATGACACCCCATACTACGCTTAGATTCGTTGATGGCTGCATCGTTACCACTGAAGTTATGAGAAAACCGTGTTTCAAGGCGAGCATTGTGTTGCCATGGCAACGGCATTTGAAGAAATCTCAAAACTGTCCCGTAGATGTCTTCACGGCTGGACTGTTTGTACACTGCTATCTGAAGTCTGCTGCTCTGAGCATGTCAGTTGGAGTGATGACATCATCGTGTTCCATTGCAAAGGTGTTTATAGTTGAGCTAACGAGGTGCCTAGAGGCTTCATTGTTCTGAATGAGAGATGAACCTCTTACATGTGAACGTTTTGTGGAAGAACCGTAACAGATATCTGTGAAATTTCAAAACGTGTAGCATGTCAAGGAAGTTGAGTATCTGAAATGTAATTTTTGTGTAGTTTCGGGTTAATAATGTGGCCTTTTTGGCAGTTTAACTAAAGGTGTGCGGCTGCTACCGTGAGGAAATATCTGCCTGAAATTACAATGGGGTTTAATGGAGGAATGTTGAACGTTTTTGTCACTTCATGCCCTCAAAAAGCATTTTGTTTAATTATTTTTGCTTAATTATTTGTCATTTTTCAAGCTACGAGATGTCTTCCTACGTTTGTCATGATAAATTATGTCTCAGGAATGTAGGGTTTGGGAATTATGGCAGTTTTTTAAAAAAATATGAATGCGAAATTCAAGCTGTTACATCACACACTCTACTGTAGTTAATGTTAAAATGTGAAGAAAACCTCTAAAACAAGGTCTAAACAATGTTTAATATCTCTAAAAGTAAGAATCAGATTTAAAAGTTGTTTTACACGAATAATGTCAAAAAGATGTTTAACATTTTAAAGTTGGAATGAGGTTTCTGAGTGAAAGGATGAATGAAGAGTTAGCAGTTGAATTCGCATGAAGATTTGTTGAAGTTGAAGATTTCCTCCATTGACTTCAATGGTTAAAAATGTGATGTATTATGGGATGTATCTCTGGAATTATGAAAGTTATGAATGAGAAAAGTAATAGCAATCGATTCCCGACCGAGCTGAACGTTTTGATGTTTGAACGGAGTTTCTGCGATGTTCGGCGGAATAATAATAAAAATGTTGTCGTCCGTAGAAGAACAGTTAGTTGGAATGCTGTTAACAGCATTCCCACTCAATTAATACCTTTGCTCCATTTTGTCTTCTGGCTCAGACTGGCTATCAATAATGATAAGTGCATACACATTTGTGTAGTTGCTGCAGTGAGAAGACAGTTGAATAATTATTTTCAAATACATAATATATGCATGACAGTCATATTTACAAAAGGATGTCAATCCTCTTCCTGTTTTTTTTCAATACATTGGGTTCTAAACTGACAACAGCACTTTTGTCATACTCCTGCACGATCCTTGTAAACACTTGAAATGGATGCAACAAACAATATCTGATCTTTGAAAAATATTTGTGGGTGTTTTTTGTATCGTCTTCACTAAGATGTCAGATGTTGTGGGTGTCATTTGGAAATGTATGAAAGTATAATTGTTCTGCTTCCTGGCAATGTTACCCACTGTGATTGGAGGCTATACAAACAAACAAATGTAAAATAAAGATACACAGCAAACAACTGTGTCACGATGCAACTGTCAACATCGTTTACCTATAGAAGTGGTTCTGACCCGGGGCAGACTGGACCTCTTCCTGGAATGGGGTTGGTGCTCCATCCTATTTTTACCCAGGAAATAAGTGCACACAAAGGTATTTATTTATTTCATGTTCACAAATTCAAACCTACATGGTATAATTACATTTTTAATTAGTCTTACCCGATCAGACGCTGGTTGTGGGTGCCTGAGAGGTCTGATAAAGGTAAACAACAAATATATTCAAACTACTGTACTGTTAAAACATTCTGCTTCTTGTGGCAAAAAATATGTTGACAATGTTTTAGTTTACCCTGGCAAACTGTTGTCCATTCGTGGAGTGCTCACTTTTGGAACATTTGGAATGTCCCACACCTGCATACACACAAATGACTGACTGAAATACAATTAATTCACTTTAATTAAGAATAAATGCCACGATAAATCCAAACTGACCAAGGTACATTATATTGTTGAGCGTCCTTTAACTCTCACATTAGGATTTACATTGGGGCACAATAAACCAACTCCTCTCTGCACCTATAATATATATCTATATGATGTCAAGAGTTACATTTAGGTGCACAGTGCTGTCTCTTGACTTGCAAACTCTTTTACCAAACAAGCTAACGCTAGCTGGGTAAATATGATGCTCTTTGTATCAAAACAAAACGTACCTTCTTATATATCGACTTTTTCCACTTCGATCAACTTTGTTTCCTCCGGCAGCACTCTTGTTCGTTCTCTCCCACGTAGCGCGCCCCCTAGAGGCCTGGAGCACTTCCGGAACGTTTTTTTTATTTAATTTGTTTTGGAATTTGTACGTGCTTTGGACTTTGCATATCGTTTTGGTATTTGGCAGCGTTTTTTTGTTGCGTTTGTTTTCAGGATTTGTTTGGTTTTCATTTCAGTATTTGCAGCTGTTTCCTGCTAATGTACGTATTTGTTTTTGGCCGTTGTTCCGCGTTTGCACCTGCCGGCCACCGTAAAATAGTATAAGAAATGTGCAGAATATGACCGGTGGAGGTATACACACATATTGATAGATGTCTTCTAATGTGCTCTTGAAGAACCTGTGACCCAAGATTTTCATTCATTGCATACACTGTAGTTGTGTATATGATATGTCAATAACCTTTGAAAATCTTGAAAGGGATGTGCAAAATAGCCATTATACAGTCTTTAATTAACTATTGGTAGAGAATAACGAGTAATGAATATACTTTATTACTCGTTTCCATTCATGTCAATTGCAGATAAATGTTTAGTCTTCTCAAGCACCAACTATCAAATATCTCTCCTGATTGTTGGCACTTGACAATCACCTTCCCTGAATTTTACTCAGGTGTAACTAAAGTCTGCTTTAAGGGTTGTTTATATTTCACATCATTAATCAGAATCTGCAAAGTAACTAAAATAAATGTAGTGGAGTAAAAATACCAGGTTAATGTATTGTAGTGGAAAAAATTACAAAGTAACAATGAGCTTTCATGTGGGTATATATTAATGCTGCGCATTATGGACACAAGCGATTTTCACCCATTTATTAATTATATGTTTTACATTTGATAACACCAATGCCATGGCAACTTTTAATTGTGGGAAAAACGAAAACGTTCAGTAGAGACGTCCCATAGAACATTTTGCGAAACACAATAGCCAGCATGTGTAGTTCTGGGGGGGGCGTTCGATTCCAGTTTTGGATAGTCTGGCGTGGTTTCGTTCCATTTCAAACAGCTGTTTGACGCTAGGCTAACCTTGGCGCACTGCCACTCCAACATCCAATCCCAGAGCTTGAAGATTAATCACGGGGACTGTAGTCCTAAACGACAGCTGGGGATTATGGGTAGTGTAGTGTCTTCGGCCATCCTAAACTCCTAGAGGCCTACGTCTGTTTGCGGTTATTTTATATTTTCAAATTATTAGTATTTGTATGCTGTAGTTTAGTAGATATCTACAAACAAAGAGTCGATATTTTTCTAAGACCATTTAGTGCTTCACATAATAAAATACACAACGTAGCCTGATTATGATTTAGGAGCTAGGTGTGTGTGGTACAGTGTGTAGATGCGGCGGACAGACAGGTCTCAGTTGGTTTGGTGTCCTATGCTTACTTTTTAATACTTGTACAACTTTTGGCCCGTAATTTCAATTCCCCATTTCAGCGAACAGAGAGAGAGAGAGAGGGGGGAGGGGGGGAGGGGGGGGGGGTATATCCAGTCTTTGATTGTGTTACGTTATTATGAGAGTGCTCTCATACTTGTTTGATTCTGAAATTCTAGCCTATATATTTACAGTTGCAAGAAAAAGTATGTGAACCCTTTGGAATTACCTGGATTTCTGCATAAGTTGGTCATAAAATGGAGGAAGCCACTGCTGTCCAGAAAAAAATTTGCTGCACGTTTGAAGTTTGCAAAAGAGCACCTGGATGTTCCACAGCACTACTGGCAAAAATATTCTGTGGACAGATGAAACCAAAGTTGAGTTGTTTGGAAGGAACACACAACGCTATGTGTGGAGAAAAAAAGGCACAGCACACCAACATCAAAACCTCATCCCAACTGTGAAGTATGGTGGAGGGAGCATCATGGTTTGGGGCTGCTTTGCTGCCTCAGGGCCTGGACAGATTGCCATCATCGACGGAAAAATGGATTCTCAAGTTTATCAAGACATTTTGCTGGAGAACTTAAGGCCATCTGTCCACCAATTGAAGCTCAACAGAAGATGGGTAATGCAACAGGACAACGACCCAAAGCACAGAAGTAAATCAACAACAGAATGGCTTCAATAGAAGAAAATCCGCCTTCTGGAGTGGCCCAGTCAGAGTCCTGACCTCAACCCAATTCAGATGCTGTGGCATGACCTCAAGAGAGCGATTCACACCAGACATCCCAAGAATATTGCTGAACTGAAACAGTTTTGTAAAGAGGAATGGTCCAAAATTCCTCCTGACCGTTGTGCAGGTCTGATATGCAACTATAGGAAACGTTTGGTTGAGTTTATTACTGCCAAAGGAGGGTCAACCAGTTATTAAATCCAAGGGTTCACATACTTTTTCCACCCTGCACTGTGAATGTTTACATGGTGTGTTCAATAAAAACATATAATTGTTTGCGCGGTTTTAGCTTAAGCAGACTGTGTTTGTCTATTGTTATGACTTAGATGAAGACCAGAACACATTTTATGACCAATTTATGCAGAGATCCAGGTAGTTCCAAAGGGTTCACATACTTTTTCTTGCAACTGTATATCAATATATATGTGTGTGTATATGTCCGCATCTGTAGCCTGTTACTGTCTCATTATACCGCACTGTCAATGAATTAAAAGTCAATATATATAAGTCGTCATGAACACATCTGTCCATCAGAGTGCTGCTGTGCCTCCTGTCATCATTAATGGACGTCTCTTTAAAATGACCGCTCAGAGGAGAGGAGTTCTCATTTCTCTAACCGCCTGCTGCTTCCACTCCTCTCTCCTCGGTTCCCCTCCTCAGTCCTCTGCTCGCATCTCCTGTGGGCGGCACCAAGTCTCGAGGAGACGAGTCGAGGAGGGGAAATTTGAGTATTGAGAAACCTCTCGGGAGTTGAGACTCAGGTGCAGGGTGAGGGTCTCATTGCAGGTCTTCAGGCTCCATTGAATCCCCCTGGGGTTCTTGTGCTGAAAGAGGGAGACAAAGACAGCAGAAAGGGTTGGATACATCTATATACTGTAGCAACCTATAGGATGGGAAATTGCTGACCTATTTTAAAACGTACCTTGTGTTTTCACTCTCACTTAAGTCCCTCTCCCTTTGCCATCAATCCAAAATCAGCTGAGCCGCAACATAATACAGAGAGGTAATAATCAACAGAATCACAAGGACATAATATGACTGCTAAAAACACTCACCCATAAGTTACATTTTTGTTTACTGTTTGCAAGTCTCAAATATGCACTCTAAATCCATATCAATAGCGATGTATCACAAAAATAGCTATCTTCCTTATTATTGTGTAACGTTAACTATATTATACTAGCTTGAACTCCAAGATGGATATCCTCATTTCACTACCTCCACCCACTACAATCACACACCCCAATGTTATATTTAACTAATATTTAATTCCGTCCACCCCGGATAATAGCACGTTAAGAAGCCCCTTTTCTCTAATTCCACAACGTTGGGTTGAAATAACATTACTAGGCCACCAGGGTGGGTGGAGGGGGTCAGGAGGACGGGATTTTGGGCTGACAGCCCAGGAGCACAGCGGAGGACCCGGAAGGGATCTTGGGCGGACGGCCCGGGGGCAAGGCAGAAGCCGAGAAGGGGGACTCGGGCGGACGGCCCGGGGGCAAGGCAGAGTCCAAGGTGGGGGTCTCGGGCCCGAGGGCGAGGACCGCGGCAGGAAGAGTCAGGGGGCCGGGCCCGAGGGCGAAGACCGCGGCACTCAGGGGGCCGGATCGAGGGCGAAGACCGCGGCTCTCAGGGGGCCGGGCTCGAGGGCGAAGACCAGACAGCTCCGGAGGCCGGGCAGGACCCGGTGTCGGCCGAACAGGAACCGGAGCCAGTGGGACAGGCTTCGGCAGGATCCCCCACGGAAGAGGACCAGGAGTTGGCAGAACCCCCGGCGAGACAGGTGATGGCGGGGCCTCCAACGGAACAGGACAAGGGGTTGGCAGGACCCCCGGCAGAAGAGTTGTCGGCGGGACCCCCCAAGGGACAGGACATAGGATTGGCAGGACCCCCGGCAGGAGAGTAGTCGGCGGGACCTCCAACGGGACTGGACATGGAGCTGGCAGGACCCCCAGCGGAACCTCCAACGGAACAGGACATAGGATTGGCAGGACCCCCGGCAGGAGAGTAGTCGGCGGGACCCCCAACGGGACAGGACATAGGATTGGCAGGACCCCCGGCAGAAGAGTAGTCGGCGGGACCCCCAACGGGACAGGACATGGAGTTGGCAGGACCCCCGGCAGGAGAGTAGTCGGCGGGGCCTCCAACGGCACAGGACACAGGGTTGGCAGGACCCCCGGCAGAGGAGCAGTCGGCAGGACCCCCAACGGGACAGGACATGGAGTTGGCAGGACCCCCAGCGGAACCTCCAACGGCACTTCAGTAGGGACTTGAGTTGGGACCTGACAGAGAACTCGAGAGGGGACTCGAGAGGGAACTCGAGAGGGAACTCGAGAAAGGGCTTGAGAGAGGACTTGAGAGGGAACTTGAGAGGGAACTCGAGAGGTGACTTGAGAGCGAACTCGAGAGATGACTTGAGAGGGAACTCCAGAGGGAACTCCAGAGGGAACTTGAGAGGGAACCTGAGAGGGGACTAGAGTTGGGACTAGAGAAGTGACTAAAGGAGGGACTGGAGAAGGGACTAGAGATGGGACTAGGGAAGTGACTAGAGGAGGGACTTGAGAAAGGAATTGAGTAGGGACTAGAGAAGTGACTAGAGAAGTGACTAGAGGTGGGACTAGAGAAGGGGCTAGAGAAGTGACCTGAGGAGGGACTAGAGAAGGGACTATAGAAGGGACTTGAGTTAGGACTCGAGAAGAGACTAGAGAAGGGACTAGAGATGGGACTATGGCAGCTGGGGCCAGAGCGGGGTCTGGAACCATGGCCGCTGGGGCCGGGACCATGGCTGCCGGGGCCAGAACTGGGTCTGGAACCATGGCTGCTGGGGCCAGAACTGGGGCCGGGACCACGGCTGCTGGGGCCAGAACTGGGTGTGGGACCATGGCAGCTGGGGCCGGAACTGGTTCTGGAACCATGGCTGCTGGGGCCAGAACTTGGCCAGAACTTGGCTCTAAGGGGGCTCAGGCTGCTAGCCTGGCGACTCCTTCTTTTAGGAGCCGTTTGGAGGCTTGGTGGACCTCCAAAAGCCAGACGAGTTCCAGAGAACGGCTCCTGGACAGGAGCAGGAGCTGGGTCCGAAGCAAGGGTTGACTCCAAACGGACCACACCGATGCGTGTGGTGTCATAAAGGGAATTCGGAGGCAGAGAGCTAGCATGCCTGAGGCTAGCAGGCAGGGGATAACACACAGAGAGGAACTCCAAAATCCAGCCAGGTAAGAATCTCACCAAGCCGGGTTTCTCCATAGTTATCTGGCGCGCCTCTGCCAGAGCAGCCTCTCGCTGCTGAACCCCGGACGCTCCCATCCATCGATCAGAGCAGGTAGTCAAAGAAAAGGTAAAATTCAACAACTCCTGCTCAAAAGGATCTGCTGGGCCCATATTTGGTGGGTTCGTACTGTTACGGTTGAGTAAAAGAAGCAGGACCCAAATGCAGATAACTCTGATTAACCTTTATTTCAAGGATAAAAAGAAAAGAGCTTGGGCAAAAAACAGAACGCTCACCGGTGAACTCATTCACAAACAAAAGACGAACCCACACTGAACACAGGAAGAGCCAAGACTAAATACAGGGAGGGGTAATCACAAGACGAGAAACACAAGGGCAGGGGAGGAGAAACACAAGAGCGACAGGTGAACACAATCAGACAATTAGACACACCAAGGAAACTAATGAGAGGGGAAAAACACAGGAAGAAGGACCAGACAATATACAAGAGGAAAACATGACAGGGAGAACAGCAAAACACTCAAAACAAGACATACAAAACGTGACATAACACAATAATCGTAACACACAGCGCGGTATAATGAGCCAATAACGGACACACACACACACACACACATATGTATATATTTATATAAATATATAAAATTTCAGAATCAAACCGAGCACTCTCATAATAACGTAACACTACCAGAGACTGGATATATCCCCATCCCCCCCCCCCTCTCTGGTCGCTACAATGACGAATATAGATTACGGGCCAAAAGTTTTATTTACAAGTATTAAAAGTAAGCAGAGGACACCAAACCAACTGAGACCTGTCTGTCCGCTGCATCTATGCACTGTACAACACACACCTACACCTACACACTGTACAACACACACACACCTATAGTGCTGTGTACCTGGACAAACATTCAGGTTCAGGTCCGGACTCAAGTCCAGAGGTTCAGGTTCAGGTCCGGACTTATAAGTCCGGACTTGTGTCAAGTTGTGTGAGTAACTAAAGTGAACTTATTTTTAGCTAATTATCAATTGAAAATAAACTCATAATCAACTCAAATTCAAACTCGTCAGGTTTATTGTGCCCCCTTCCAACTTGTGTCTACACCATGTCTTTTCTAGAACTCTACATGTGTTACTAACTACACAACACAACTACATACATAGTGATGTACATACAAGACTCAATATGCAAGAGTACAAGTCTATGTGTTCTTGTTCAAGAACAACAGCATATTGACATTGTCTGGGTGAAGTGTTGCTCTTTCGGCAGACACTATATCACCATACATACAAAGGAGTTAGCTTAGCTACACTACCATATATGGCAACCAGCATCCCACGCTGTCAGTGTCCACTATGTCTAAGCCAGCTTCCCTTGACGTCACACAGATCTCGCGAGCAGTTGCGATATTTTGCGAGACTTCGTGAGTTCAGTAATGGCCGCCATATCAGAAGCCAAAACAATGTTTTTCGTCTTTTCTCAGCGCAAATTTCTCGATCTATGGAAGGTTTTAGATGGTTTAGAACAAAAAGGAGAATATACGTAAGTACCGGTTCCCGACGTTCCGGTTTTAACCGGACTTGAACCAAAACTTTTTACAAGTCCAGTACCGGTTCGGCGTACCGGTACGCAGCACTACACACCTACACACTGTACCACACACACACAGTCCTCGGAAGGTATTGAAGAAATATGCTCATTTTAGCATACAAATATTAATATACAAATATTTTAAGTATTAAAATGCAATAAAAAGAGGTGTGTCCTCTGCAGCAAGTATAGTTATTTGACCCAGCACTGATTTTGAGTGAATTGCTCACATGATCTGGAAGTTATTGAAGAAATAAGCACATTTTTGCATCAAAAATATTAATGAAACGTATTTAAAGTATTAAAATGCAATAAAAAGAGGTGTGTTGAATAAATGTATGCTCTAGAGTGAATTTGCTTCACATTCACATGTTCGAGAAGCTGTCGATTTATTAAAAATAACATTTTTCTTCTGTAATTGTAAAAGTAATTTGTTGATGGTCCCTAAGTGAAAGCCTCGTTTCGCGGAGAAGATCTCCCCGTTAAACTGGGTCCGCAAATGTCCGTCGAATATCCGACCTAAAACTAAATTCACCGCGGTCGCTGTCAAGCGGTGTAGAACTTTACTGCGTCGGACCGGCTCTGCATGTCTACTCTTGTGCCGACTTTTAGGGGCGCCGAGGCAGGTTGTACGGTAGTAGTCTACGTTAAGCGACCATCTTTACCCATTTAAGGTGTTGATTGTTAAATATATATTACAATATTGTCTGTCGGATCGCAGTGTTTTCCCTAAAAAACGGTGTATGCTTTGATCCACTCTGTGTTCATGTAAATACCGTAAATACACACAGAGCGGATCAAATGAGACACAATATTGTGTGGGGGATGTGTCCCGGAAAGCGACACTTGATACTGGAAAGTGGAGCATATTAATGATTGTGTTACATTTTAGCAGCGGTGCACATACCATGAATATGGGGGACATGCCGGACAGATCTTAAAGTAAGGGATACGATCCACCCGCTGTGAAATGAACTTATAATAATAATAATAATAATAATAATAATGCATTTTATTTATGGGCGTCTTTCAAAGCTCTCAATGACACCTTACAGAGCATAATTTAAAAACAAGCAACAAAGAAGATCACACAGTAATACAATACTTAAAAAACAAAGACTTAAAAACAACAATCAGTTTAGCAGAATTAAGGTATTGAATACGTCAGTTTAAAAAGGTGTGTTCTATTTCGTATATGGCTTCGCCCTCTAAGGCTATCGCTATTGGGTAGTCCACGCCCACCCGCAAGGTGGGCCCCACCCTCGGGCTTCCTTCTGGTATAAATAGGAAGGAGGCCCGACAATCTGCTCCCTCTTTTCTTCAGCACACCGTTACTGAAGCACAAGAGACACTTCAATTGCAGAGTAAACATGAGTAACAATTGTGTGAGAGATTGTCCCTCATGTGGCTCTGGGTTCATAATGAGTTATGACCACCAGAGATAAAAGCAGTATGCGAAGCCTGCCTGGGGTCAGAGCACGCGTACGCGGCTCTAAACCAGCAGGTAGCATGCATACACTGCGCCCGTCTCCCCTCGGGCAACAGGAAGCGGAGAGCGGACGCTCTTGCTGCTGTGGCTGAGGAGGACGATTGGCCCGTCCAGGCTTACGAGCCGCGGACAGGGCCGACAACTCCTGCCCCGCCTCCCTCCACGGTTCACCGTTCGGTTCTCCCCTCCCTCCTCTCCCCCGGACGGGGGAGACAGAGTCGGAGCAGGGTGCCAGCTTGGCGGCCGAACATGCTGTCCCCCTCTCCGTCACCACAGCGCGGCGGCGAATAACATCGCGCTGCTCTCCAACTCGGTGGTGACACCGGTAGAGCGGTCCACCACCGAGGCAGAGGAAATCAGCAAGGCGGCCAGCACGGCGCTCACTCTGTGCGCGTCCGTCGCTGTCTCCCAGGCGAGGATTTCCGCGTGGGTGACACAGATCCAGCGCCACCTCTGGCTGAAGCAGGAATCTGTTACGGAGACGGCTAGAAAAGTGCTACTGGACGCTCCAATCAGCCCGGACGGGCTGTTCGGACCCCAGTTCCACGCCATGGTGGAGTCCATGAAGACGGCCGCGGAACAGGCGGACGGCATTCGCCAGCTGACTCCAGCCTGCTGAGCGCCCACAGCGGCACCAACGCCCGCAGCAGCCGCGGCGTCCACGCCGGCCACAAGCGGAGAGACGCCCACAGCAACCGCCTCGGCGTCAGACTCGCCCTTCGGCGGCTGCAGGGGCTCCGTCCCACGTCTCCGTTCCCCCGCCACCCCAGAGACAGAGTTCTGATGATGAGAGTCGGAATGAGACGCAGCGTGTGGAGGCCCCCGCGCAGCCCTTTCGGTCCAAGCCCACCTTGGGTTGCCTCACGTCCTGTGTAAACCAGCTGCCTATAACCTGTCAATTAATAGCCAGCAGGGCTCGTTGCTAAAGCCTGGTTTTAACCTGTCGGTTAATACATTTCAGAGCGCGCTAATTAAGCCGGCTGCCACTAATCTGTTTATTAGTAGACAGCAGGGCTCGCTGCAGAAGCCTGGTTTTAACCTGCTGGTTAATAAACTACAGAGCTCGCGGCATTCCTCTGTCCGAGATACGCCTCGTATACACACGGCCTTAATAAACCCATGAGCGCCGTTATAACGCCTCATGTGGGCAGCACTGCATACACCTCCATCCATCCCCTGAGCGTGTATGCGCCTCATGAAGAGAGTCGGAGTGAGACGCAGCGTGTGGAGGCCCCCGCGCAGCCCTTTCGGTCCAAGTAAACCTTGGGTTGCCTTACGGGCAGCGGTGGCAGGGGCTCTGGCGTGGCTCGTCACCATGACGACCAAAAACACATTTCGAGCACGTGCGCCCGCTCTCAGAGTTTTTCTCAAAGTGGCAGCGCGTGTGTCTGATGGACAGATGGATGAGCAGGCTGATCAGCAGAGGATACGTCCTGCAGTTCGCCTCTCCCCCCCCCCCCCCCCACAGTTCAATGGGATACAGGACACACTCCTGTCCTCCCAGAAGCTATGTCTTGCACTCCAATCAGAGCTGCTGGAACTCCTGTTGAAAGAGGATATTTCCAGAGTTCCTCAAAGGGAGGAAAATCAGGGGTTTTCACTCCCGTTATTTTTCTAATCCCGAAAAAGACTGGGAGAATGAGACATCCTCGATCTGTCAGTATTCCACATGCTGACGATCAAATCGGTGCTGGAATGGTTTCACCAGGACGACTGGTTCACTTCCACCTGAAGGATGCATACTTCCACGTACCCATCATCCCAAAACACAGGAAATTCCTGCGTTTTCTCATTTCAGGGAATATCAGACCAGACAATCGTCTGCGGTTCGGATATTTCCTGGCTCCTCGCATTTTTGTGTAGAGAAGGCTGGAGCCACTACACAGAGGAGGGATGATAGTGTGGTTTTCTCTGGATGACCTTCTAATTGCTGGCTCGCTCCAGGGAGGAAGTCGCTTTACAGACGGTACATCTCGTATCGCATCTGTCAAAGCCTGGGTTTCATCATAAATTGGAAGAAGAGCTGTCCTCTTCCCTCTCAGACAATTGTTTATCTGGGAGTGGAATTAAACTCAGCCAGCATGAGAGCGCGGCTCTTTCGGCAGCGAGTGGAGGAACTGACAGCTCTCCTCCGACGCAGCTGCTCTGCGTTGGCGTCAGCTGGTCACGTGATGATACCCATGGGTCTTCCAACAGGGGGACACTCCAGAGGTGGTTCATTCGCTGCAGAAGCCTGCTGTTTTTAACCTATTGGTTTATAAACTGCAGAGCTTGCGGTATTCCTCTGTCCCAGATATGCCTCCTACACACGGTCATAATAACCCATGAGCACCGTTATAACGCCTCGTGTGGACAGCATGCACACACCTCTCATCCCCTGGGCGTGTACGCGCCTCATGATGAGAGACGGAGTGAAATGCAGCGTGTGGAAACTCCCTCCCAGCCCTTTTGCCTCACGGGCAGCGGCGGCGGTGGCGTGGCTCGTCACCATGACGACCATTACGGCACATCACAGAGAAGCCTCTCCCCCCAGCAGTTCCACGGGATACAATAAACACTCCTGTCATCCCAGGAACAGTGTCTTGCGCGGTTTTTACTCCGCTATTTTTCTAAATCTCGGAAAAGAACGGGGGTGTCGCCCCGTTGCTGTGTTGATTCGCACAGACAACAGGCCAAGGCTATGGAAGCAGCCTACCTCAATCGGCAGGGAGGACTACGATCTGCGCAGCTTCTGAACGCAGCCAGGCGGCTGCTGTTCTGGGCGCACACACACACACACGTTGCACTCATCAGAGCAATGTATATTCCCGGCAAATTGAACAGAGGGGCTCGCAGAGCACAGCAGCCGTGTTATGCGAGGAGTAAGGAGACTCAGACCTGTGTCACGCGCACTGGCGCCTCAGTGGGATTTGGTGTTACGCGCACTAAGCAAAGCCCCATTTGAACCTTTAGACCAGGTTCCCCTTAAACTGTTGTCAGCCAAAGTAGTATTACTTTTGGCTCTATCAGCGAAAAAAGGGTGAGTGATTTGTCTGCTCTCTCTGTGGCTCCGTCATGCCTCCGGATCCAAGAAGATGGCAGTTCAGCTGTGTTACGCCCTTAACCCAGCCTTTATGCCAAAGGTCATCAAAAGCTCTTTTAGGTCAAGAGTGATCACCCTGGATGGGTTTTTTTCCGCCTCCTCACAAATCGGAGGAAGAAGCCACATCTCATATCCTCTGTCCGGTGCGCGCGCGCCTGTTTGTGCACTATAGAGAGCGCTCGATCGGGCAACCTCTGTCTGCACAACGGCTGTCACACTGGCTGTGTGAGGCTGTGTCACAGGCATATGTCTCCTCATGGGGTGGATCCCCCGGACAACATCAATGCGCACTCCACCAGAGGAATTTCCTCCTCCACGGCTTTGCACAGAGGAATGTCAGTGGAAGATATTTGCACTGCTGCGTCTTGGTCTTCCCCCTGTTCATTTATTCAATTGTATTTGAGGGATGTCTCCCACTCTGACACACCCTGTACTGGGTGTCTTGTCAGAGTGAGTGACGTCAGGGATCCAGCTGTGCGCCTCTCGGCACGCGGAGAGCGGCCCCTTTTTCCATCTTATAGGAGGGATGTTCCTTTTTCTTCTGACACACTTTGTACGTAGTGCCTGGCCAGAGTGAGTGACGTCAGGGATCCAGCTGGGCGCTATCCTACCTGTCTGCACGCAGAGAGCTGCTGTTCCCCTTCTATGATCGCTGGGCAAGGTGGGACCTTTGTCTCTACGTTCTCACAGTGGCTGGGTATGTATTGTTCCCAACCTTTACCCCGTCGGGAAGATAGGCATGTTTTACTATGTTCCAGGGACAGTGATGCGCCATTACGCATGGCACAACAGGCATGGGGTGTTATTGAGCAGGTGTGTCTGTGCTTTTAGTGCCGGCCGGTGTTGGGGCAGAACCTCTGCTCCGCGCCGTTCCTATATGAGCAGGTTCTCAAAAGAAGGAAAAATTCAAAGCAGCCAGGATAAGGGTTAAACAATAATCTGTTTTAATGGTAAAACATACAATACATCACCTAATCACCGAATCACCTAATCACGAAGCACTCTGCAACAGCAGCTTCAAAATGCAGAATGCTCCGGGCCCAAGTTCTACCACTGCGTGAGACACGTCTCAGGAACGGCCAGTCAAAAAACAAGAGCGCCGATCTTCAAAATGATCACAACATTTATACACAGGTGGGGAGGAGTTTTATCGCTTGCTCTTCCCTAGCTATTTGTTTATTGGTGAGTTCACTTCTGACCGAGCTAGCCAGTGAGTTGGCAGTGTTCCATTGGTCGGTTTAACTTCTGGGCGGGACCCCAGGCAGTGAGTCAGCAGTTGTTTGTTCCATCTGTTGCTTCTGTGCGTGTGTGTGTGTGTGTGTGTGTGTGTGTGTGTGTGTGTGTGTGTGTGTGTGTGTGTGTGTGTGTGTGTGTGTGTGTGTGTGTGTGTGTGTGTGTGTGTGTGTGTGTGTGTGTGTGTGTATGTGTGTGTGTGTGTGTGTGTGTGTGTGTGTGTGTGTGTGTGTGTGTTTCTGTCCCTCTGCCCTCTGGCAGTCCCCAATCAATGATTTGGAGTCATGACAGAGGACTCTTTGACAGGACACATACTCATTCCCCCTAAACATCTTCAACACACACACACATCCTATCATGTATCTTATCACACAACAGTCACCTGTTTTTCTTTATGAAAGCCATACTTGTAAATATCCAAACGCCATCGTCCCATGACGGCCACAGAATCAGTCAACCAACAGAAGTTAACTGTTCCCATGCCCTAAGGTCTTCCCTGACCTTCTTCTCAGCTAAAAGTCAGCTATCTGGAATGAATACCTTTAAAAAATGAGAACAAAGGACTATGGTCTCGTTTAACTGTGTGACTCAATTCTCAAGGCCTGCAGGATGTGCATCATTAACGAACAAGAATTTAACTGCATTATATCTTAGGAAAATGTCTCTGGGAATTACCCTGTTAATTGCAAGGACTATTGATAATTAACAGAGAGACCCTAGGGGCCTCTTCTTGGTATATGCTAGGCAGAAGTCACTCAATGCAGAAATCACAAGTTTAACACACATTCTATATAAGGTGACATTAAAATGAATATACCAGAAATACACCTTATTGAACTTTCCTGCCATAACACGTTACTTTAATCCTTCAAATAATTCAAATAATACTTCAGCGGACCCAGTGGGGCGCAGACTACATCATGCTTCGCCCTTAACCCAATAGCGATAGCCTTAGAGGGCGAAGCCATATACGAAATAGAACTGTAGTGACCTACTGTAACTCCAGCTTCTATGAGTAAATGGCGCAGCCCTCTAAGTGCTGGGCCCCACTGGCTCTACGAATAGCTGAAGAAAAGTTATTGTGTATGGGAGCAGATTGTCGGGCCTCCTTCCTATTTATACCGGAAGGGAGGCTGAGGGTGGGGCCCACCTTGCGGGTGGGGGTGGACTACAAGTGTTTCAGTGCTGCGCGGATGCGCAGGGGATTACCCAATAGCGATAGCCTTAGAGGGCTACGCCATTTACTCATAGAAGCTGGAGTTACAGTAGGTAACTACAGTTTTCTTATCTTCCATATTTGCCGTACACTTGTGTTTACGGAAGTTGAGATGTTTCTCGGTTGTGATTGGTTGTTCCTCGTCACATGACGAGCGGTGCGCGCTGCTGCAGTGCACATCTCCATAGAGAGGCGAAGTCCCGTCCATCTACTTCCGACCCATGGGACCCCGGAAGCGGAAAATTATACATTGAAGTCAATGGAGAGAGAAAAGTCATCTTTCGATCCCATTTTAATTGTGCCACAAATGACACATATGATGTTTGTCAAATTAAAAGAACATTTTGCAAGTCAAAAAAATTAAAATGTGTTGTAAAATTGTGAAGTTACACATTTTTTTGTGTGAAACCACTCAGTGAACTACAGGTCTCTGGTCTCGCACGATATGAGTCATGTTGAGGCAGAATCTCTGCTTTGCGCCGTTCCTCTATGAGTTTGTTTTAAAAGAAGGAAAAGTCAAAGCAGCCAGGATAAGGGTTAAACAATAATCTGCTTTAATGGCAAAAACATACAATACATCACCCAATCTCCTAATCACCTAATCACGAAGCACTCTGCAGAGTACTCCGGGCTCAGGTTCTACCACCGTGTGAGACACGTCTCAGGAACGGCAAGTCAAAAACAAGAGCGCCGATCTTCAAAATGATCACAACATTTATACACAGGTGGGGAGGAGTTTTATCGCTTGCTCTTCCCTAGCTATTTGTTATTGGCGAGTTCACTTCTGAGCGAGCTAGCCAGTGAGTTGGCAGTGTTCCATTGGTCGGTTTCCCTTCTGGGCGGGACCCCGGGTAGTGAGTCTGCAGTTGTTGATTCCATCTGTTGCTTCTGTGCACGTGTGTGTGTGTGTGTTTCTGTCCCTCTGCCCTCAGGCAGATCCCCCAATCAATGATTTGGAGTCATGACAGAGGACTCTTTGACAGGACACATACTCATTCCCCCTAAACATCTTCAACACACACAAACATCCTATCATGTCTCTTTAACAGAAGTTAATTGTTCTTGTCGCTTAATGGCTTCTGTGAACTTCCTTTCACCTTGAAGTCAACTTACTAGGAATGAATACATTTTATTGATAAGCTCAAAAGGACCTTTATCTCGTTTACTGCTGGGTGACCCAAGTCTCAAGGCCTCTTTTGGGGTCTGTAGGAGATAAATCATTAATTCTAAAAGACTTTAACTGCCTTATATCTGAAAATTTATCCGGGAATTCCCCTGTTAATTGCAAGGACTATTGATAATTAACAGAGACTTGCAAGGACTATTGACAATTAACAGAGAGACCCTAGGGGCCTCTTCTTGGTATCTGCTAGGCAGAAGTCACTCAATGCAGAAATCACAAGTTTAACACACATTCTATATAAGGTGACATTAAAATGAATATACCAGATTGAACTTTCCTGCCATAACACGTTACTTTAATCCTTCAAATAATTCAAATAATACTTCAGTCACCATCACAAAGATGGCCGTCACGTTAGCAAATTTCACCTGTTTCTTTCAGAATGAGGCGAAAAGTATAAAACGAGGTGAAAATCACTACAAGTCTGGGCATGTTGAGAGCTGTACATACACGAAAGGGGAGTTAGTCGGTTCTGTAAGAGCCAGCATGCGGTACCGGCTTTACAAGGTTTCGGTGAGTAATATGAGTGCAATGTTTAACGTTAATGTCAGCTAGCTAACATTAGTTAACAAGGTACACTAACGTGTTTTGTTTTAGCAACTAGTTTTCTCTTTAAGAACTTCGTGGTCTCTGTGTATGCTGTGGATAACATTAGTGTTCACAAGAACAAGATACACTCCCGTGTTTTGTTTTGGTTGCTCTTCAGATTGAAGCGGACAGTTTTATATCGACTATATGTGTGATCTCCTTTTACATCTCGTTGTGTCATTTGAGTTTATTTGCTGTGTGTAGATTCAAGGATTTTGGTTATCTTGTAAGTTTTTGTGGTTAGGCACAGCTGTGTGTGACTCCTGTTAGAAATTAAAATCAATGTTTTGATGGTATAATGTAGCTTAAACATACCGTCAGTTTAAACGCTCTTTTATACTGAAAAAACAGAAATTCTTGTGCACAAGCAGTTAAGCTTTTATTCTGAAAATCCTTCATCTACGGTTAGCATTTAGCATGTGGCTAATATACGATTTCCTAAAGAGGTGAATTGAGTAGCGAAATGACATGCAGTGGTGCAAACCGAAACCTACTGATTCAACACTACAACTATAGATGTCGAGATACTACCATGCTGAATATTAAATGAAAGTACAGTTTATTTGAATACACTATTTTTTACAGACGAGAGTAGCATGTGACAACATCCGGAATGACCGGAAACCAAACCAGCCGTGAAGCATTTTCTGTATGTTTTAGAGTATTGATTACAGCGTTTAGAATGTGTTACATGAAAAGTGATGAAAGAGAATTTGAGGAGAAAAGGCGTGTTAAGCATATGTTGAAGGTGAAAAGTACCTATCCTCTGTTTAAATGCAACAACGGACATTAGAGGCGAGGCGAGCCGGCTGGCGGGGAGGAGCCAGCAGAGGATATATAACGGCACCGAACGGGGGATTGGCTCTTCTCTTCTTGCTCAGGAGAGCCAGATCACAGCTGTTTTCTGCCGGAACAATATTCTGTCTGTAACACTACCGCGCCTTTTTTAATTAAAGTATCCCATTTGAATCTTTTCAGAGACTCCATTTAGTCTCATTTTAAAGCTTCTCTCCTGGACGCGAGAATAAAGAACATATTTAACACTCCCTCTGGTACACTGGTATGTGTTTTCCTAATGTAGAGAGCATTGATTAATTAATAAACTACACACTGACTAGATCCTGACCAAATCCTTTTTTTTTTGTTGATCAAATGTTTTTCAAAAATGTATTGTATTATATAACAGCTGCACATCACAGACCGGAGTCTCTGCTACTTTGTTGTGTGGACCACGAAGGAGGCGAACATCATCCCCATCCCCAGAGACCCTGCATGGCATGGAAATCTCCTCGTGGAAAAATTCTACACCCAGCATATGCTCCCTGTGTTGGCCAGTAGAGAGGAGGACATTTAAATAAACATACTCTTAACACCCTCTGCGTTGTGTTTCGTATGTGTGATGGGGTGTTATGCAGAGGGGAGGAAAACGGGACACAGCAGATTGGGATTGTGAGATGCTGAGCACTTATTTAATTGTTGCGTGTAATTATTATTATACTGCGTGCTTCTTAGTTATTCCATCTTTTGCTGTAACATGGATCTGTATGTAACTCTATATTTACTTGTTATCTACCACACTTCCTTCTACATCATACACCATCATTATACATGATGGTGTACTGTATATAGGATATATATATTTTATATATTTTACATATCTGTAAATTGTATAATTTTATTTTTCGTATTTGGGATTGTTGGAAACGTCTTTTTGATCTCTCTGTCTATAAACACAAACTGAGTAAGATTGACAATAAAGTTGACTTTGAATTTGAAAAATATATATATTCTTTATGAAAATAGTTGACTGTCAAATGAATCCAAATGAAACGTTGGACTGAACTACAACTACGCCTTTAAATCTCTACGGACTGTTTTTCAGTGGGTTAGGGGAGTTAGTAGTTTTCAGTTCCCTGGACTGATTAACAGCTAAGCTCCCTTTCTCTTTTGTCCACTCAAATACACTTGGCCCTTTCTCTTTTCCATGTGGAAATTGGCAGCTGCATATTCTGCTTTTCTCATCTGGCTCCCTGTCTGCTCGTCGACAATGAGAAAATTATATAATTAATTACTAATAATCATTCAAACCTGTTATTACCAATATTTCACAAATTCTTCATGTAAACTAAAGAGCACAGCTGTATGTTGAGTGTCAACTTTGCTTGGTTCATCTTACTGGGGGGCAGCTACATGGATGTCGGTGCAGTCCACAATCATTGTGCAGTTGAAGGCAGAATGAATTTATTATTGACTCAGAACGAAGCACAACTTCATGTCATACAATACATTGACTTTATTTGTAATTGTCTAAAAACATGAGCATTGATTAGCAAGCAGGACCTGCAGGAACAGAGAATGGTGATGGATGGAGCTGGGAAGAGAGAAGAATAAAGAAAAAATATCAACTTTATTATCGGATATTAAAAATTCAATTTCAAAACAAGTTGCCGCTCCTACAGTTTTCTAGTATGTAAAGATGATTTCTCAAGACCAATGCAAAATATCACACTCAATACATGTGTGTCTCTGGGGGGTGCATTGTGCCTTTGATGTATATAAATAATATACCATAACCAAATACTATTACGTACAGTGGAAATCCGGTTGCCAGAGCAGGTCAGTCCAGTGTGCATGTTCCTCAGGGTCTCAGCAGTTACAGGTGAGGTAAAGAAAATAAAAGAGAAAAAGGTCAGTAACAACACTTTAAAGTAACAACACTGAATAATTATCTCTTTTAATACATTTCTCTCAGTAATAACTCAATTACTGTCTTTCCAACAAACAGATTGACTCGCCCTCACTATCATCACAATGAAACACGTCCAGAAGAATGTCATGCAAAGCTGCCTGCCTGCCTGCCTTCCTTCGACTCTCCCTGAACTTCCTGATATTTTAATATATTGATATTTTAATGTTCAATGTTAACCATTTGTGCAGATAGCATGAAGTAGAAAAGATCCCCGATGCTAGTGTGGCGTTAGCCTACCTCCCGCCCCCTTAGCACCTGGTGGAGGGGGCGATAGGCTACTCTTCAAATGTTTCACAAAATACTTACCATCATGACTACTCTTACTGTTTAACATTTTGGTTTACTTCATGTTAAGGCTAATACAAATGACAAGGCTAAGTAATGTAATGCTAACTAACGTGCTCGCTACTAGCTAGGTAGCTAACTTGACTATGTTCCATGCAAAACATGTATATTACCTGATATGTTTGGTCCTGGTCCTTTCACCAGATGGGAAGCGATAGAACGAGCAAGTGGTATGATCACTTTTGTGATTACAACCTGGTACAAAGCACACAGGCATCTTGTAAAAGTGAATTTATTGGAGCAATCTCTTATATTTAATGGAGGTAATAAATCAGTTATGAGATCTTCTTCTTCTTCTTTGCTTTAATTGCGAGTCGCAACGTCGCAAAGAGGCGAAGTCCCTCCCTTTCCGGGAGCCTCCATGGGACCCCGGAAGCGAAAAATTATACATTGAAGTCAATGGAGAGAGAAAAGTTATCTTTTGATCCCGTTTGAATTGTGCCACGAATGACACATATGATGTTTGTCAATCTTAAACAATAATTTCCATGTAAAAAAAGTCACAGTTTGTCGTAAAACTGTTGAAATATAAGACTATGAAAAATACGCAACTAGAAAGACTACAAATCCCAAATGCATTCTGGGTCGCGTAAGTGATGTCATAGGCGATAATGCTCCAAGACTGGTTGCGGCTCGCAAAGCAAAGAGGAAGAAGAAGACTGATTTATTCCCTCCAATAAATATAAGAGATTGCTCCAATAAATTCACTTTTACAAGATGCCTGTGTGCTTTGTACCAGGTTGTAATCACAAAAAAGATCATACCACTTGCTCGTTCTATCGCTTCCCGTCTTATGAAAGGACCAGGAGTCGTTGGACCAAACATATCAGGTAATATACATGTTTTGCATGGAACATAGTCAAGTTAGCTAACTAGCTAGTAGCGAGCATGTTAGTTAGCATTACATTACTTAGCCTTGTCATTTGTATTAGCCTTAACATGAAGTAAACCAAAATGTTAAACAGTAAGAGTAGTCATGATGGTAAGTATTTTGTGAAACATTTGAAGAGTAGCCTATCGCCCCCTCCAACAGGTGCTAAGGGGGCGGGAGGCAGGCTAACGCTACATTAGCATATTTTCTACTTAATGCTATCTGCACAAATGGTTAACATTGAACATTAAAAGATCAGGCAGTTCAGGGAGAATCGAAGGAAGGAAGGCAGGCAGCTTTGCATGACATTCTTCTGGACGTGTTTCATTGTGATGATAGTGAGAGTGAGTCAATCTGTGTGTTGGAAAGACAGTAGTTGAGTGATTACTGAGAGAAAATTATTAAAATAGATAATTATTCAAAGTGTTGTTACTTTAAAGTGTTGTTACTGACCTTTTTCTCTTTTATTTTCTTTACCTCACCTGTAACTGCTGAGACCCTGAGGAACATGCACACTGGACTGACCTGCTCTGGCAACCTGATTTCCACTGTACGTAATAGTATTTGGTTATGGTATATTATTTATATACATCAAAGGCACAATGCACCCCCCAGAGACACACATGTATTGAGTTTGATATTTTGCATTGGTCATGTGAAATCATCTTTACATACTAGAAAACTGTAGGAGCGGCAACTTGTTTTGAAATTGAATTTTTAATATCCGATAATAAAGTTGATCTGTTTTCTTTATTCTTCTCTTCCCAGCTCCATCCATCACCGTTCTCTGTTCCTGCAGGTCCTGCTTGCTAATCAATATTCATATTTTTTTACACAATTACAAATAAAGTCAATGTATTGTATGACATGAAGTTGTGCTTCATTCTGAGTCAATAATAAATTCATTCTGCCTTCAACTGCAAAATGATTGTGGACTGCACCGACATCCATGTAGCTGCCCCCCAGTAAGATGAACCAAGCAAAGTTGACACTCAACATACAGCTGTGCTCTTAAGTTTACATGAAGAATTTGTGAAATATTGGTAATAACAGGTTTAAATGATTATTAGTAATTCATTATATAATTGTCTCATTGTAGATGAGCAGACAGGGAGCCAGATGAGAAAAGCAGAATATGCAGCTGCCATTTTCCACATGGAAAAGAGAAAGGGCCAAGTGTATTTGAGTGGACAATAGAGAAATCCCAAATACGAAAAATAAAATTATACAATTTACAGATATTTATACAAATATATATATCTCCTATATACACAGGGGTGCACATAACTTTTTTTGTGAGTTACTCAGATGAGTACCAGGAGA
This sequence comes from Notothenia rossii, assembly GCF_949606895.1. Classification (NCBI taxonomy): domain Eukaryota; kingdom Metazoa; phylum Chordata; class Actinopteri; order Perciformes; family Nototheniidae; genus Notothenia; species Notothenia rossii. The sequence goes on from NC_136912.1 coordinate 73,567,316, forward strand.
CAGCGTTTGGTACTCACCCCATACGAAGCATGGTCCTCCTCAGTGTCTCCTTCACTGTCCTCTATTTACACTTATTGCATGCTAGATGATGAAGATGCACCTCCCTGTCTCTTTTTAAGCCTCCGATTTGCTTTCTCCAAAACTTCTTGCCAAAACTGTGAAGTCCTAGCATTTCCTGAGGCCAAGTGGAAGGATCAAATACTAAGAAATGATCACATGACTTGAAGTCATATCTGATTTCAGATGTGGGAAGTTACTAAGTACACTTCTTCAAGTACTCTACTTAAGTACAATTTTGAGATATTTGTACTTTACTTGACTTTGATCTAATTTAACCAGCTTTGAGAACACTTTAATGATCAATCATTACAACACATATCATATATATTATTCTGAAATCGACCAATCTGCACATTGACTACTTTTACTTTTGGTACTTTGGGAACTATATTTTGATGATAATACTTTTCTAATTTTACTTGAGTAACATTTTGAATGCAGGACTTCTATTGTAACAGAGTAACACTCTACTTTTACTCAAGTACAATATCTGAGTACTTCTTACACCTCTGTCTGATTTAAAACTCTTCCATAACACCCTGAGTAAGTTTGCAACTGTGTGTTTTACTCCACTTTGTTGGAAATAAAATTGCAGCAGCTTGACCACAGAGCGTGAACGTTGTGATCAGCTGATTTTGCGCAGTTCTCCAGTGTGTGCGCGGGGCACAGAATGTGCACAGAGGAGTCTCCCACTGCAGCCAGTTGGCGGAGTTTTGGCACAATTCTGTTGTTCATACCGACGTTAACCCTTTCTGTCACACGGCGACCAACTCTGTAGTCCGGTGATCTAAGCCTCTGCCTCCTGTAAGCTTCACAGGTCCGTCGGTTATGTCCTGCGCGGCTCGGCCAGCACCCAGTTCAGTCAGCCACAGAAAGTCCGAAGATTTTTTGCAGGGAGCGAAACGGCAACGTAGCTGCTTAATGTCTTTGTTTTTTTTTAACATGTCTCGTAGTTTACTCCATTGACTGTTGACAAGAAACTCGTGTAGACGAAATATGTGTTTTGTTTAGATGTTTTGAGGTACGCAAAGGCGCGTAGTGACACAAGTGACGTTACGCAATTCAGATTTTTGCCGCGCATGCGTACCTGCGTACCAGTTATGTGCACCCCTGTATAGACCCTTTTACAGCCGACGTCATCAAAAAGTTGCGCGCGCATGTGGGCAACGGAAGTGGTGTTGTTTTCAAGCAGTTCTGAATGACAAAGACGAGGTAGCAACTGGTTAGCAAGCATTTACAAACTGTACCCAGCATCAACATGTCTGGTTGTTGCGTATACGGTTGTACGAATCGCTATTCCACCGGCGGACTAAAGTTTTATAGGATTCCGAGAGGACCACGACCATTTCAGAGCAACCGGCGTCTGTGGCTGCAGGCGATTAAACGTTTGGACTGGAATGAGGACATAATCAAAAATGCTCGCGTCTGCAGCGCCCACTTTATATCAGGTAATGAGGTTATCTAGCTTACTCTTTGATTTTACGGGAGAGCCTTGTTTACATTAGTGATTGTCTGTATGATGTAGAATAATAATCAAATGCAGCTAAAGTTTGATAAGCTGGCGTTAGATTTGCCTAGTAGCTTGCTAGGCTAAACAAACGTGTTTGTTTTATTTTTGCAGGCGAGGCATCATTGGACTCTAGTAGTCCTGATTTTGTGCCGTCTGTGTTCATGTACACAAAACAAAGCCAGAACCCAAATGCAAAGATGGACAGGTAAGATTAGAGTTGACATCCTCTCAGTCGTTTTTTGTTTTGTTTTCCTCTCTTGCATAAGCTTTGGTGCCTACAGCTGCTGTTTTGAGATATGGATTAGTCTAACTATGAATTTCTGCTGTTACTGTAGGTACCATAGGAAAAGGAGGAGAGCTGACACTGCAGCAAATCCACGTGTTACTTCTGAAACTCCAGAACAAGAATGCAGCATGGATCATTGTCCTGGTATGAATATATGAATATATCATCTTACAATTAACTGATTGATTGTCAGGGTTCCCACCCTCACTGAAAGAGTCAATGTGCTCCTAGTGTGTGTGTGCTCCTGCCAGGCCCACTGCTCCAATTGCTATTTATGTCTGTGTGTGACGTGTACACTGGCCCCTGGATGGGTCAAATGCAGAGGAAAAATCTCCCCCTGGGATCGATAATGTATCTTCTCTTCTGTCATGGAAAAGTTTTGAAAATTAATTGGTAAAAATGTGTGAGAACCCCTGAATTGTGAACTTGTTTGCATTGGTTGCAGCACATGCTAATTTTTCACTTTTCTATATTTAAGCTGAAGAGGATATCCCAGTTCCAAAGAGAGAGTACGATGATCTGAACCTGAGATACAGTCAACTTCAGGAGGAATATGTCAACCTGCGACAGGAGTTTGACACACTACAAGCAGAAAATGTAAAGCTGAAAGAGGAGCTGCAAAAATCTACATTCTCCTACACCACTGTTAAGTGCAACATTGGACAATTGATTTTTCTCACAGGACTGACCTCTGTGGTCTTTGAGTGGCTGATTACAAAAATGATGGGCAGCGTAGAAAGAATTCACAACAAACTTACAGTAGAGGACCACCTATTGATTATATTGATGAAATTAAGGTTGGGCCTATGTAATACTGACTTGGCTTATAGTCTTCAGGTATCAAAAACCACCTTATCAAATATTTTGCGGAGCTGGGTCCCTGCTATGGCCTTGGTTCTAAAGCCACTCATTAAATGGCCAAGTAAGGGTGCAGTACTTAAAAATATGCCAAAAATATTCAAGCGCAACTTTAGAAGATGCCGGTGCATAATAGATTGCACAGAAATGTTTATAGCTAGACCCAGTAATCTGACTTCCAGGGCCCAGACATGGTCAAACTATAAACACAACAACACCATTAAATATTTGATCGGCATCACTCCAGCTGGTGCAATTTCCTTTCTGTCTCCTGGGTGGGGTGGACGGGTTTCAGACAAGCAGATCACTAAGGAGTCAGGTTTCCTCAAACTTTTGGAGCCTAGGGATGAGGTTTTAGCAGACAGAGGATTTCTCATCAGAGATGAGCTTGCGGCCTATGGTGCAACCCTTCGTATCCCTCATTTCACAAAAGGAAAGAAGCAGCTTTCTGCACAGAAAGTGGACACATCTAGACAACTTTCTCGTGTGAGGATCCATGTAGAGCGAGTTATTGGTCGGTGGAAAAACTTTAAGATTTTACAAACAGTTATTCCTTTGTCGCAGGTTGACATACTAGATGATGTTGTTATTGTATGTGGTGCCCTCACAAACCTCTGTAAGAGTGTTGTTCCCAAATGAGTTACACATAACCATGTATGACTTATAAAGTGATTTTACATTTGTAAAACATGTATATAGGCCTACTGTGCTTAAAACTGAATGCATTTTAATAAACCTCCCCACATTGGCTGCCACTGGTGTGTCTAATGGTCCTTTCCCCCCCAGATTATCTCAACAATTCAGAGTGCAGTATCACATTTATTTGTAATGTTGTTACTAACAGAGTTTCATTCCATTCAGGTGCCATTAAAGTGCCACTAAACATTAACAACATAGAAAGTAGGAGTATTTACAATATATTAGAATCAAACTGGTTCTGTATGTTGTAAACAGTAAATAATAATTTTAGGTCGCAAATTATCTCTATGGATACATATATAGCATTACAGAATAAAACTTAAAATATCTTGTTGCACTGAAGTGCATCTAGACACAGCTGTCAATAACAACATCAAATGTAAAGAAAAGGCTGATGATGAATTCATTGTTTCAACTGTAATGCAACTTTAACAACCAGGGAAAGACAATCCATAACCGACATCTAACACCATATCTGGTCTCCTATCACAATACAATACATTATATTGCCCACTCCTACATGAAGGCATTCAAGCCTCAACTCTCAGACATTTCCTACATAACCATGTTGCTGGCTTCCTTTTTATGTGTGCACAACTGTAGTGAATGTGGTTGTTGCATTTGACACAGATTATCATTTTACCAAAATCTGGTCTTTCACAGTATTCGCAGGCTCTCTGTGACACAAAGACAGGATCATGTCTTCTTGTCAGTAATTCAGGCAACACACTCGAGCTAAATAACTCATGGGCTTTTGGCAAAGCCTCCTGCAGAAACTCTTCATTTCTTAGGATACGTTGCACAATGAACTTCTCCTTAGTCCACAACACAAAGTCACAGTAGCTAACACCACACACAAACATGTGAAGTTGAGTTTGATAGTAGTGCGTGTGTGAATGTTTCAAAGAGAATGACTTGTCCAGACAAAACTGCTTGTCTTCTGTACATCCTTGAAGGCTATTCCTGTATTTGTAGGGACATTTGATCTCTACCACCCCTTTGCCACAGCAGGTACATCTTGCTATCCCATCTGGCGATGATCCAAGGTGTGGCTCAGAAGGTTGCACTACTAAGCCACATGAGCTGATGCTGAAATCTGGATGGCTTTGGGACATAAATGCAGTGTAGGCTTGTCTTGCCGTTTCCTCCATGTTTTGACCCCAGAGCACAGATGGGACATTTAACTCTGTTTTGTTGTACTGCATTATACCATTTAGGTATGTTTTGCTGATCTTGTCAGTTGTGGCTGCATGGTGAAATTTGGTGCTTGTGATCCGACCAGCCCTATAGATCTGCCACTCATTTGACCTTGACTGTTTCTGTGTCACAAATTCCAGTTTCTCACATTGTTGAGGTTGTAGTGTAGTTTTTAGTTTGTGAAATGTATCCTCACATTTCAGCTTCATTTCCTGTGGTGAGAGTTCCCGGAGTGTTGCATCAAATAAAGCAGTCAAGGGCTCAGGTAAGTCTGGATGCTCCTCTGAATCAGTGTCAGACGATGCAGTGTCACTGTTTCCCAGGCTCGTCAGCACTGCAGCACCTGGGTTCACATCCAGCAGTTCCCGGATGTCATCATCTGTCAACACTGATAATAGAGCAACAAAAAGACACAATTAGTGTGCTGCATAATGTTCACATTTTAAGAATAATGACAGAATTATTCTAAAACCAGACCAGTTAAGCTGTAGATAACAAACAATCGAATTTTTAGAATCAGTAATCTGAAGACAAAAGGACAGACATATTCAAACTAACATAACAAATGATACTGAAACTATTCAAACTGAGCGTGTATGTTTACAAAAAGTCATGATGCCACGTTGGTCTGTAGGCCTTTTCATCTCTGCATCACCAAGTAACACCTTTCTCAGGCTACATTATGGTGTCAAGACACTGAGGAGAAATCCTGAGAATTAATTAAATGCACTATGGCAAAAGGAAACTTATCTAGGCTCTGTCAACTATTGCATGCCTCTGGGTGTGATACTATTCTTCCTAGCAGATGTTGAAGCTGCTGGAAGTTGCCTGCCAAGCCTCTTTGGTTTGTGGAAGCTGATTTCCCTCAATGGAGCTGGTCTGATTTCTTTCCTGCTGATGTCTTTCCACATGCACACTCCAGAAGTAACCACTGCTTTCTCTGTCCTTCCCATCCTAACATAGAGCTCAACTTTGAATAATATTGCAGCTGCATGGCTGCAGCATGACCCAAGCCTGAAATTTCACAAAATCATAATAAACATACTGGGCTTGAAAGTAACATTTGCTCTCAGACAAATCTCGGCTCTGGCTATGAAGTAGGTAAACATCTAACTTACTAGACATGTGAGTATCCTAAGCTTAATCAGGTTTTGAATGTAACTGAATGATATTGGCTGCTGACATTTTGAACCCTGTTGTCACTGTGTTGTTGTTCATGAACATGTTAGTTTCAAACCCTGGTTATGATGAGAAAGTTACAGGGCAAGGCATACGATTTTTGATATGGAAAGGAGAGTAATAGCCAGCTGAAAGGACAGTAACACACCCCTGAACTGTTACCTACAAGCCCACAACACCAAATAATAGGCTACTTACCCCGCCATACAGGTGCAATTCGCTGTGAAGACGTAGTTTTCTCGTTGGTTGATTATGACCCAAGCCTCATACATCGTTGTCTTGTGTCCTTGTCTTTGACTAGGGAGAATTTCTGATCTCAAAATACAAAACTCTGAGTCTATGTCATGGTATTTGACGTTCTGTACATGACCACAGACAACGTATTCGTAAGCATCCACTGACTTATAGGCTCGTAATTTCTCTCTGGTGTACACGCTCGGTTTCTCAATTAAATAGGTATATATATATATCTGGCCACTGTATATTCGGCCACTTGCTAACGTCTTCAACCCACTCATCAATAGAACACGGATCTGGAAGTCGGACACCATTTGTCAAAGTCAACTTGTTAAGGCAACATTCACGATCTTTAATTGATAATCCCCTTGCGTAGCTTGACAAGCTGTTTATCTCTGCCATCCTTCTGTTGCCACAATGCGCGCGCATACATTCTACGTCGTCATTGTGTACAAACACAAAAAGGGTCTATATACACCATGTATAATGATGGTGTATGATGTAGAAGGAAGTGTGGTAGATAACATAATAATAAGTAAATATAGAGTTACATACAGATCCATGTTACAGCAAAAGATGGAATAACTAAGAAGCACGCAGTATAATAATAATTACATGCAACAATTAAATAACTGCTCAGCATCTCCACCACAATCCCAATCTGCTGTGTCCTGTTTTCTTCCCCTCTGCATAACACCCCATCACACATACGAAACACAACGCAGAGTCCGAGGGTGTTAAGAGTATGTTTATTTAAATGTCCTCCTCTCTACTGGCCAACACAGGGAGCATATGCTGGGTGTAGAATTGTTCCAGGAGGAGGAGATTTCCATGCCATGCAGGGTCTTTGGGGATGGGGATGATAATCGCCTCCTTCGTGGTCCACAGTAGCAGAGACTCCGGTCTGTGATGTGCAGCTGTTATATAATTCTACAATACATTTTTGAAAAACATTTGATCATCAAAAAAGGATTTGATCAGGATCTAGAGTCAGTGTGTAGTTTATTAATTAATCAATGCTCTCTACATTAGGAAAACACATACCAGTGTACCAGAGGGAGTCACACACAGCTGTGCCTAGATAACCAAACAAATTGACAACAGGGATGCAAACTCATCAGGTATGAAAAAGGTGAGAAGGATCCGAGCCCCCTGACCCCACAGAATATCGGCTTTAAAATTAGGAATAACAGAGGATTTTAGCAGTCAGAACAACTAAAGCAGCAGTGTTAATAATAACAGAAACGCCAAAGAGTCACATCTAATAGAAATATATAAAAAGCATTTATTTTAATTGTGTAGCAGTCCGTTTATAATTTTGGCAGCACTGTTGAGCATTTTGAAAATGTATTTTCATGCCTCTGTGCAAGGCTTAGTCTTTCTATCTTTATAGCCACATGGTGTAAAGTAACTAAGTTCATAAACTCAACAAGTACTATAATTGGGCACAATTTTGAGATACTTGTACTATATTAAAGTATTTCAATGTTTTGCTACTTTGTACTTCTACTCCACTACAGTTCAGAGGTACACACTTTACTTTTACTCCACTACATGTATTTAATCCCTTTAGTTACTTTACAGATGTGGATGAATGATGTGAAATATAATCAAGTGTTAAATCAGACTTTAGTTCCACCTGGAGTAAATCCAAAAGCTACCCTGCAGTATACAAAGTCATTCAAACTAGCTGCACCTTTACCAGCTTTGATAACACTTTAAATTGATCAATCATTATAAAACATATCATATCTATTATTCTGAAATGGACCAATCTGCACAATGACTACTTTTACTGTCGCTACTTTCACTATATTTTGATAATAATACTTTTACTTGAGGAACATTTGGAATGCAGGACTTTTACTGTAACAGAGTATTCCTACACTCTGGTACTTCTACTTTTACTCAAGTACAATATCTGAGTACTTCTACTTTTACTCAAGTAGCCTACACGATCTGAGTAGGCTACTTCTACTTTTAATCAAATACAAGATATATACTTATATCACCTCTGTTTATAGCCTATGAAAAAAACGATTAGAAAACGAAGGCTAAAGCTAACGTTAGCAGATAGTGACAATGTATGCTAGTTAGCTAGCTCAACGATAATATTGCGACGGGGAAAAAAAACGTTTCAATGCACATCACGCTCTGCCGCTCCGACAAGGAGCTCTACTCTGAACACCTGAACGGCCCGTTTTAACAGCTGTTCACCAGCGGTCCAGTCTGTGCCACAATGACTCCGGACGCACAGTTAATATTAACGTAATGTAGCTGCTGAAGCTAGACCATCATAGCCGAGCAGCAGAGGCTTATTATACATCATGAGCAGAGCCGACAGGCAGGAAGACTCGAGCACACAGCTCGCGCTTCATTATATAAAAAAAGCTCGCGGCTTCACATTAATCCGGGTCCCAGACCCCAAAATATTGTTATTGCAGATCTACATGAATCACACAAACGACCTATTTTGGATTCAAAACGGAGAATTTCGCCGAAAGGTGACAAGTCTGCATCCCTGGACAAGATAACCAAAATCCTTGAATCTACACACCGCAAATAAACTCAAATGACACAACGAGATGTAAAAAGGAGATCACACATATAGTCGATATAAAACTGGCCGCTTCAATCTGAAGAGCAACTAAAACAAAACACGGGAGTGCATCTTGTTCTTGTGAACACTAATGTTATCCACAGCATACACAGACACCACGAAGTTCTTAAGGAGAAAACTAGTTGCTAAAACAAAACACGTTAGTGTACCTTGTTAGCTAGCTGACATTAACCTTAAACATTGCACTCATATTACTCACTGAAACCTTGTAAAGCCGGTCCCGCATGCTGGCTCTTACAGAACCGCTCCCTTTCGTGTATTTACAGCTCTCAACATGCCCAGACTTGTAGTGATTTTCACCTCGTTTTATACTTTTTCGCCTCATTCTGAAAGAAACAGGTGAAATTTACTAACGTGACAGCCATCTTTGTGATGGTGACGCGTCTTCTTCTTCTTCTTCTTCTTCTTCTTCTCTTTTTTAATGGCGGGTCGCAAACAGCTTTTGGTTGCATACCGCCACCTACTGTACACGAGTGTGTATCATCATGTCAGTCCTCTAATAAACCAGCATATCAAAAAGAAAACCATAAAATAAAATAAAATAAATAAAACAAAACAAAAAACAAATCATCCATGGTCTACTGTTAAATTCTTTTCCCTATCCCAGTTTCCCTCAAAAAGGTGAACAGTGCTTTTCTGATAGCTCTTACTCCTTCTCCTTCTGTTCCCAGAATACCCGCTACATTCCACTCCCTCTCTGCCTCTAAAACTGTATCCCTTAATTTCCCTCTTTCAACTCTATAGGTGACACAATGTAATAAAATATGTTCCACATTTTCCCTAACTCCACAGTTCCCACACTTGTCACTGTCACCTTTCCCCATGACATACAGCGTACCATTTAATGCAGTGTGATTTAGTCTGAGCCTAGCTATCATTACTTCCTCCCTTCTGTTTCTTTCTTTATAAATATTAATTGTAATTGTCTTTTGCACTTGATGGTATTCTTTGCCTTTCTGGTCTTTCTCCCACCTTTTCTGCCAGATCTCCATCCCTTTATTCTTAATAACTGCTTTTCCTTCTCCTTTTCCAAGTTGAACTGGTAATGTGATTTCCTTTTGTAGTGCACTTTTTGCTAATCTATCAGCACACTTGTTCCCTTTCACCCCCTCATGCGCAGGCACCCAGCAGAACTGCAGATCTATGCCGCTTCTGTGAAGTCTTAACAGGCTGTGATTGATTTCTATGAGTATGTCTTCTCTGGCAGTTGTTGTTGACTGTATGCTTTGTAAACTGGATAATGAATCTGTGCATATCACCACCCTGTCTGGTCTGACCTCTTCCACCCACTGTAATCCTATTACTACTGCCAGCATTTCTGCTGTATACACTGAAAGTTGGTCTGATGCTCTTTTTGATATTGACACTTTAAATTCTGGGATATATATACCAATTCCGATACACTCTTCTTTGTTTTTAGAACCATCTGTATATATTTTGAGGTAATTGTGATAATTATTCCTGAGGTACAAACTTGTTTTGAGTCCTACTTCATTTATTTGCCACTCTCTTTTCTTTTCTACAATACTCACATCTATATTTACTATTGGAAAGAGCCATGGGGGTACACTACTGAATGGATTTGATGGTGAAAACTCTAACTCATGCATGCCGTATGTCCTTATTTTTTCTTTATTTGTCCATCCAAACCCACGCTCCTGAAACTTAGAATATTCCCAGCACTCCTGTAGTATTTTGTTTGTGATATTTCCTTCCCCACTTCCTTTTAACCTGACCCAATAAGCAAGAGCAATTTTCTCTCTTCTTAGCTCCAATGGAGTCTCTCCTGCTTCAACTAATATTGCATTAGTAGGGGTTGACTTAATTGCACCTATACACAACCGTAACGCTTTATATTGTAACCTATCAATTTTTAGTAATGACGTTTGTGCTGCTGCTGCATATATTAAACACCCATAATCCAGTGTTGTCCTCATAATTGCCCGATAGATGTCGATTAATGCCTGTTTGTCTGCCCCCCAGTCACATCCAGCCACTGCTCTTAATAGGTTCAACACTTTTTTGGATTTTGTTTCCAAATGTTTAATATGAGTTTTCCATGTACATTTACTATCTAACCATAGCCCCAGATATTTAAATTCATTGACCTCACTCATCAGCTTTCCATATAATGTAAGCTTCTCAGTCTCCATCTTGCGTTTATTCGTAAATTTCATAAAGCAAGATTTGCTTGCTGACAGCTTGAAACCCCAGTTGTATGACCACTTCTCCACTTTCTTTATAGCTTTCCCTATTTTTTCAAACACATATGGAACATTTCTTCCCCGTATCCATATGACCCCGTCATCTGCATATAGTGCAGATTTTATGCATCCATCCAAATTACTAAAAATGTCATTTATCATAACATTAAATAATATCGGGCTGATTGAACTCCCTTGAGGAATACCATTTTCTATACTGCACTCTTCTGAAACCTCTGCCCCTACTTTAACTCTGAATGTTCTGTCTGATAAAAAAGCCATGATCCAGTTATACATTCTCCCTCCAAAACCCATTCTACTCAATTTGATGAGCAACCCATCCCTCCACATAGAATCATAAGCCTTTTCAATATCAAAATATACTATTGCCATAACCTCTTTCATTTTCACTGTCTTTTCCACCTCATTGCTTACTCTAATCAAAGCATCTATTGTGGATCTTCCTTTACGAAAACCACTCTGAAAATGACTTATTAACCCTTTCTGTTCTAAGACGTGTGATAGTCTATGCACTATCATCTTCTCCATCCATTTACATAAGTGTGATGTTAATGCTATGGGTCTATAATTATTGGGATTAGCAGGATCCTTCCCTGGCTTATTAAATGGCAATATAACTGCCGTTTTCCAACTCATTGGTAAGACTCCGTTTCTCCAGATTTGATGAAATAGTCTCAGGACTAATTTGAATGTTTCCTCTGGTAGCTGCCGGAACATGGCATAGCATAGCTGGTCTTGTCCTGGTGCTGAGTATCCTGTACCTTGCAAAGCTATTTTAAGTTCTGCTATTGAGAAGTCTACATCAAGAGCTGAATTATCATCCCGTCTCTTTTCCCTAACATTTTCATTTTCTCTTAATACACACTCTTTTTGCTGTCTATGTTTGTCATCAAGGTGTTCCCCACTATGCACCGCAGCAAATGCCCTACCTAAACATTCTGCCTTCTCTTCATTTGACACTGCCACTTTCTCCCCATCAATCAAAGCGGGAATTTTAACCGACTTCCTTTTCCCATTCATCCGTTTAAACATCGACCATACATCCCCTAACTTTACTCCTCTTCCAATGGTGGAACAATACTCTCTCCATGACGTCTTTTTTGTGTATTTTACTGTTTTACGGGCTACTGCCCTTTTCCTTTGATAATCTGAAATATTGTCTTGTGACAAGTTTTTCTTTAAAGACCTAAATGCCTTGTTTCGTTCTTTAATAGCTCTGCTACATTCCTCATTCCACCACGGAACCACTTTCTTCCTACCCTCTGTTGTTCTTTTAGGTATAGTTTTATTTGCTGCTTCTTTAATGTGCATTGTGACTTGATTTGAGCACTCCTCATATACTTCCTTCTAATGTTAATAATTGCGCTGACTCCTTACAGTAAAGCCTAAATGTTTCCCAGTCAGCTTTACCAAAGCACCACCTGGTAAATACACTCCCTTCCTGTCTACATACCTTTGTATTGATGATTGTGAAAACTGGGTAATGATCACTTCCTATGGTAGAATCACTTTTAACATACCATTCACATGATTTAACTAACCTATCCGTCACCAGTGTGAGGTCCAAACATGATTGTGTCCCCCTATTCACGTCTATTCTTGTTTTTTGTCCATCATTAAGGCAAAACAGTGATCTTTCCTCTAGCATTTCTTCTACGACATCCCCATTACTGTCTGTTTGACTGCTTCCCAAAGGCTGTTGTGAGCATTAAAGTCACCACACCATACTTCGCTTCTATGAGCCGTCCCTGCTATTGTCTGTAAGGTTTCAATGTCCAGATTTTTACACGGGTTATATAAATTGATAAGCTTTATATTCCCTTCTTTCCTTGGGCTGCATATTTCTATTATGACACATTCCTTGTCGTCAGGGGATGGGACTACCCTATAGGCCAGCCCATCCTTTATGAAAGTAACACACCCTCCACCATTTTGATTGCTAACTCTATCATATCTGATAGAGCTGAACCCTGGAATCATAAAGTCTAGATGAGGTTTTAACCAAGACTCTTGCACACAAATTACATCTGGCAATGTTTGTAACTCATAGACATATTTTTTAAACTCCTGTCCATTAGCTATGAGGCTTCTAGCATTCCACTGGAGTATGTGAATTACCATTAACAACGTGCTAACCCTCATCCTGGTTGTCCGTTTCTCCCACATCTTTTGTTGCTAGTAATTCATGTATCTGGTCTGCTTTTATATCTCTAATGTTAAGGAATTTCTCCGCTGCCTGCACGATGGTTTTGATTCTGTCACTTTTCTTCTTCATCTGTGCTGCAACATTAATGGTATGGCAGATGAATGTCATAAAGTTGACTTTCTTTACCACGAGAATGCTATCATCTTCTTTAATTTCCACAGGTACTTGGCTTTGATTTGTAACCTGCCTTTCTGAAATGTTGCTACCACTCTGTACTAAGTTTCTTTGAACCCTTCCACTAGAAGCCTGATTGTTTGCTTCCGTTTCCCTAACCTTCTTTAGAGCTTCTGCATATGAGACTTTACTGAGTACTTTGACCCTCTGAGCTTCTCTGGCTTCTCTCTGCACTACACATCCACCAAACGCCGCACTGTGCTCTCCTCCACAATTACAGCATTTCATCTTTGCCTCTTTTTCACATTTCCCATACTCATGTTGGCCTCCACATCTCGCACACCTTAGTTTTCCTTTACACTGCATTGCTGTGTGTCCCATTCTTTGGCATGCATAGCATCTAAGTGGTTTTGGGATAAATTCCCTCACACTGTAGTTCATGTATCCTATTTGCACAGATTTCGGTATATTTTTCTCAAACTGAATAACTACTGAAAGTGTTTCCTTCAATGTGCCATCTCTTTTGCTCATAAGTCTGTTTGCCTCAATAACTTTTCCTCCTTTAATCTCCTTTTTAACATCATCCATAGACATATTAAGTGGAACTCCAGATATGACTCCTCTCAACATTGCCATTGCTCCTGGGATATGAGCCCCACTGAGTGTCGTCATTTTAAGTATTTTTCCCTGCTGTTGCTTGCTGGTTGCTTGTATCAAAACTCGTTTGTTGTTCATAAACTTGGCAAATTTGATTTTACCGATTTCTTTCTCAATTGATTTTGTCAGTTGAATCGGGTGGTAATGCCCACCATCCCGGTTGAATTCTATTATAACTTTCCACTCCTGCTCTAGTTCTGTATTCGAAATTGCTTGTTTTTCATTTTGACTGCCTTTTGGTTTTTTGTTTAAGCCTGCTCCACTCGACCAATCCGACCAACTTTGTGTTCTTGGTCTGCTAACTTTTTCCCTCAAAGCCCTTTTCTTCCTCACAGCTTTGGTTTCCTCCCATTCCATATCAGCTCTTTGGGTCCCATCTGAGCTGGTTGACATGATGATACAGTCAATGTACAGTTTATGCTAACCAGTCCAATGCTACCATTTCTGTATGTTTCGATGATTTCCGACTCTCTCTGAACTTTCTGCAGCGTGTCTCCAACTTCACTTTCTTCTTCCGGCTTCCTCCGTCCGTTTCTCCCTCCAACCGGACATAGAGCTAGTTCGTCCCGGTGACGCGTCTTGTGCGAGACCAGAGACCTTCTTCTTCTTCTTCTTCTTTTCTTTAATGGCGAATCGCTTCCACTTGGAGCATATATCGCCACCTACTGTTTAGTTATTAAATGTTCATACTAAATCCTTGTCCTCAGACCAGTGCTTTTGAGGAATTTGAAGATCAGCTTGTTTGCTTCATTTCTTGATTTACTTTCAAATATTGCCTTGAAATCCATGTCCTTGATGTTGAGTTGTTCCAGTGAAGTTTTCAGAATGAATCTTTGTCTGTTATAGTCCGGGCAGCTAAAAAATACATGATGTATTGTCTCTGGTTGTTGGCAACCATCACAATTGCCATTTGGATGTTTTCCAATCAGATGCAGTGATGAGTTTAGTCCAGAGTGTCCCAATTTTATCCTGCTGTTGATGCTCTGCTCTCTTCTACTACTCCCCCAAGTGCTTCCTGTTCCTACTTCCTTTTGTATCTGATATAAATGTCTTCCTTTGGTGTTACTGTCCCATAGTTTTTGCCATTGTTGCTTGATAACCACTTTAGTAAAAGATTTGACTTCTGCTCTACTGATGGGTACCATAATATCAATCTGGTTTGCTTTCAAACCACATTTTGCCAGTTGATCCACTACTTCATTCCCTCTAATGCCCACATGCGCTGGAACCCACACAAATTGAAAAACAATTCCCAGATGAACTAACCTAAACATGCTTTGTAAAATTTCATGTAAAATATCCTGACGACATTCTGAAGAGAAGTTGTTTATACTCTCCAGAGCTGCACTGGAGTCAGAGCAAATGACCACTCGCATTGGCTGTATTTCCTCTACCCACTGAAGTGCTAGAGAGATAGCCATCATCTCTACTGTATATACTGCAATGTGATCACTTGTACGCTTTCCCACTTTTACTTTTAACTCAGGAACATAAAATGCACAACTCGTTAGACCATTTTCTGGATTTTTGGATCCATCAGTAAATATTTTTATAAAGTGCCCATATTGTTCATGTAGAACAGTGTTCACATAAGCCTGTACATTGAATTTGTTTTTCATTGAATGTACCCGTTTCAATAGTGATAAATCTACTATAGGTTGAGGTAGCAACCATGGTGGAACAGCTGATAACAACACCGTCGGACTAATATTCCATTCCTTAACTTTGAATTCCTTACATATTTCCGAAACACAAAAACAAAAACTTTCTTTTTTTATTTTGTTACTTTCCCAACTTGTTTGTACAGTTTGTTTAGTAGGGTGAGTATCTTTATGACCCTGTAGATTTGCCCAGTAATTAACAATTAACTGCTTTCTCCTCAAAGAAATAGGTACTTCTCCGACCTCTACCTGAAGTGCCGACACAGGTGTAGATCTTACTGCCCCACAGCATATCCTTAGTGCTTGTGCCTGGACTCTATCTAATTTTTGAAGAGAAGAGTATGCAGCTGAACCATACACTATTAGTCCGTATTCTATGGCTGATTTAATTAAGGCCGTGTATACGTTCCTCAAAGCAGCTTTATCAGCCCCCCACTTAGTGCCTGCCAAGCACCTCATAACATTTAAAACCCTTTTACATTTATCTACGACTTTATCAATGTGAGCACTCCATGTGACTCTCTCGTCCAACCATATTCCCAGAAATTAAATGTCTTCACTTTCTTTAGATCTTGTCCATAAAGTTTTAACCTAACCTCCTCACCTATCCTTTTCCTCGTAAAAAATAAAGTTTCAGTTTTTTCCACCGACAATCTAAACCCCCATGTCAGAGACCAGCTTTCAATTTCCCTAATGGCTTCCTGAATCTTAGATACAATATATTTTACATTTCTGCCCCTTTTCCAAATAGCTCCATCATCTGCAAAAAGTGACTTACCAATATCAGATCCTACTTGTGTATATATATCATTGATCATGATAGAAAATAAAAGAGGACTGATGACACTCCCCTGCGGGGTTCCATTTTCAACTTCATGCCTTCGAGAATATGACTTGCCAACTCGGACTCTGATAGCACGGCCAAACAAAAAATCCATAATCCAATTATATACATTACCTCCCAGACCCATAATGTCCAGTTTTATTAATAATCCTTCCTTCCACATCATATCGTAAGCTTTTTCCACATCAAAGAATACAGCTACAACACACTCCTTGTTCGCTTGGGCTTTCCTGACTTCAGACTCCAGGCACAGCAGTGGATCTAAAGTACTCCGCCCTCTTCTAAACCCACTCTGATAAGGAGTCATTAGTTCATTTTTCTCAATGTAGTATGTTAGCCTTTCTGTTATCATTCTTTCCATAACTTTACACAAGTGTGATGTCAGAGCTATAGGTCTATAACTGCCTGGACTGGTTGGATCTTTCCCAGGTTTCCTAATAGGAATAATGACTGACTCTTTCCATATTATTGGCAGCTTCCCTTTCTCCCAGATCTTATTGTACATCTCCAGCAGCTTTCCTAAGGCAAAATCACTTAATTTGGTCAACATTATATAACATACATTATCTTTCCCAGGAGCAGTCATTTTACACTTACTTAATGCTCTTCTCAACTCTTGAATAGAGAAAGGTATATTTACAACACTCTGCGACGAATGTCTTTCTTCATATACATTAGGATGCTCATCTAACACTTCCTGCCTCCTGATCTTACCTTCTTCTGTCAAATTTTCCGAAGAATGAACTTTGACAAAATTTTCAGCTAGAATTTCTGCCTTCTCCAACGCACCAGTGGCAACTTCCCCTCCAATCTCTAATACTGGCAGGTTACTCTGCTGTCTTATTCCCCTCATCTTCTTAATCATTCCCCATACTTTATCTAATGGTGTAGTTCTCCCAATACTTGAACAGAATCCTCTCCAACACTCACTTTTTGCTCTTTTAACAATGTTCCTTACCTGAGCCTGTGCCTTTTTATATTCTAATAAATTATGTAATGAATGTGTCTTTCTTAGCTTTCCAAACAGCCTGATTTTGTTTCGGATTGCATCATTACAGTCTTTGTTCCACCACGGTACCATCTTAACACATTTACCAAGTTTCCCAGTTTTATTTCACAATAGTTTGATTAGCGCTTTTGATTATATTTGAAGTAAATTGCTCATTTATTTCATCAATACTTTCTGCCATATCAATCTGATCCAATTCATTATCGCACAATTTAGCAAACATCTCCCAATTTGCTTTAGAAAAAGTCCATCTCATGATACCGTCTAGCTCAACCACATGATTTATATCAAACTTGATTATAATCGGAAGATGATCACTCCCAATACTGTTATTTGTCAATACTTCCCAACTGCTACCAGAAGCTAATTCACTTGTTACAAGAGTTAGGTCGATCGCAGACTCTGTTCCATCTCTAAAATTGATCCTTGTACCTTGCCCATTATTTAAACAAACTAATTCCTTTGCCTCCATTAAGTCCTCCACTACCTGTCCGTTGTAATCTGTTGATCTCCCTCCCCACATTGTATTATGTGCATTAAAATCACCACACCATATTATTTCATTTCCTTGGCAAAGACTGTCTAATTCCTCTATTTTGAGTTTATTACATGGATTATGAAAATTCAGGACACTAATTTTCCTTTTATTAATCCAAACTTCTACACCCACTATTTCTAAATCATGACTGTTCTTAAAAGTTAGCTTACTATAAGACATGACTTCTCTGATAAAGATTGCACATCCCCCTCCCTGGCCATCATTTCTATCTTGTCTTATAGCAGTATATCCCCCAATTATGAAGTCCAAATGTGTCTTCAGCCATGTCTCTTGAATACAAATAACGTCTGGTTTTTCTTTTAACTGATATATATAGGTCTTGAATTCTTGTCCATTTGCAATAAGGCTTCTAGCATTCCATTGCAGAATGAGAAAAACCATTCATCTACTCAATCTGTGAATCATCATTATTGGTGGCTAGCATTTCATGTATCATTTCAACGGTTATATCCTTTATCCCCAAAAATTCACCTGCTGCCTCCACTATTGTCTTCAGTCTTGATCTCTTTTTTGTCTGTTGTAACGCAACATTCACCACTTTTCCAATAAAGGCCACAAACTTGTACTTATTAACCATCAATGCATCCTCTCCTATCACACACTTATGTGAACACTTTGTGGGGCTTTCCTTTGCCTGTGGGAGTTTGGGAAAATCTTTTGAAGAGAACATACTTGCTGCTACTTGGGATTTCCTAGCTATGTTTAGTGAAACCTTTTCTGTTGCTTCAGCATATGAGACTTTATTTTGCACTTTGTATCTCTGCACCTCCTTGGCCTTTTTCTGCACTTCACAGCCCTGATACGCAGCACTATGTTCCCCACCATAGTTACAACATTTCACCTTAGCACCTGCAGTACAACTACCATATTCATGTTCCCCCGCACATGTTGGACACCTGGGCTTAGTTGCTTTGCACTTGTCTGCCACATGCCCAAACCTTTGGCACTTAAAGCACCGCAGAGGTTTAGGGATGAATTCTCTTACTGGAAAGCTCATGCAACCGATCATTATCTTCTGTTGCATTGTTTCTTCAAACTGAAGAAGAACAGACAAACTATCCACTATCTTACCTTGATACCTAGTAGGAAGACGCTTTACTACAGTCACTTTCCCCCCTTTAATTTCCTTCTTGAGTTCTTCTATGCCTATTTCTATGGGAACTCCACTGATAACTCCAAGTATTTTCCGATTTGCTCCAGGAACATGGCATTTAATTCGAACTTCATTCAGGGTCTTCATTTTCAGTAACTTTTCCTGTTGTCTTGCATTAATCAACTCAACCAACATCCGTCCTTTGCTCAGAAATCTTGCTTGTTTTATCGATCCAATTTCTTTGTGAATTGCTTTAGTCAGGGCCACTGGATGTAGTTTAGCTGCTGATTGCTCACCAAACTCCACAATCACTTTCCACTCTTCATTCTCAATCCTTTTCTTTACTTTCTTCAATTCATTCTGTGAATCAGATTCACTAAGACTGTCACTTGACATGTCTATCTTCTTTCTTGAAGTCTTTTTCCTTACTTCATTCCATCCTCCTTCAGATGCACTTTCCATATCCTCCTCTCCAGGACTCAAATAAGCCATTCCACCAGCTGCTCTCAATCTCGCACTCACTTCAACGTTCACTCCTATCTCCGTCTACTATTAGAGGACTGACATGATGATACACACTCGTGTACAGTAGGTGGCGGTATGCAACCAAAAGCTGTTTGCGACCCGCCATTAAAAAAGAGAAGAAGAAGAAGAAGAAGATCTCCGTCTACTCATTCTCAGCACGTGTGTCCGCTGCTCCAACCTTCTCGGATGATTCGAGACCAGAGACCTGTAGTTCACTGAGCGGTTTCACACAAAAAAAAATAAAAAAATTGTAACTTCACAGTTTTACGACAGATTTTTATTTTTTTGACTTGCAAAATGTTCTTTTAATTTGACAAACATCATATGTGTCATTCGTGGCACAATTCAAACGGGATCGAAAGATGACTTTTCTCTCTCCATTGACGTCAATGTATAATTTTCCGCTTCCGGGGTCCCATGGGTCGGAAGTAGAAGGAAGTGATGTCACATGGACATTCAGGCAAAGGAGTTGCCCATTACTCGGGTGAAGACAGCGCAAGAGGTAGGATTTTACTGCGCAGTTATTAATTTCACTGGTTTTTCCAGGAAACAGAAGTGCTGTTACATTTCTGTTCAGAATTACATGAAACCTCTTATGTTCCAGGAAAGAAGGCCAGCAGCCAACATCTGGTCAGATGAGCCGTTAAAAGGACCTTAAAAGGTGAGAAAAATCACTGGCTGCACAAATGTACGTTTTGCGAGAGATCTTTTTGTTTGTAAAATGTACCCGATAAGTTATTCTGAATCAACAATGTTGTATTATAATTAGCTGTTTCAGCTAATGTTGTAAGCATTTATATATAATATCAGCATTGCCTGCTTGATAAGTTCTCTGTCAAAAGCTTTTGGAACCACACCCTGTCGTAACGGTTGCTGGCCAACAAGAACAATGGACATTGTTGACACAACTTAACCTACTTCCCAGGTGCATGGAGAAGGTAAATAAATCTAAAGAGGTCCAACTCCAGCAATGTAGTGTAAATAACAATATCTAATATCTTTATTGGAGGAAAAAGGTGTCCTTATGAGCACTAAACCAACATTCAAATAGTTATGTAGAAATCAGAAACATTTTCTTAAAATGTTTGTGGTTATTAAGCACAGACTGCAGAAAGGACAAAGGCATACAAGAATGTTGGCGTCTTCTGTTAGAAGATTATACAAAGCTAACTTCGAAAAGTATATGAATTTAACAGACACACTATAAAAAAGACGATGGTAGGTACATACAAATGGTGAACAGAAAATGTTTAGAAAAACTCACAAAAATTCCCATAAAGTGTCTATTTTACTCACCAAATACATGATCATTTTGAAAAAAAACTATAATCACATAAAATAACGGTTGAAAAGAACAAGGGCTTAATGTAGCCTTATACATTTTTTACTGGAAATGGGACGCCCCCCCATCCTTTCCAGGTATATATATTAAATTCTCTATTCCAGATCTCTCTCTCTTAATTAATTATTACTTTGAGTGGTCAAGGGGCAGACAGCAGACAGTCAATATTGGGATTGGACTTTGAGAGGATGACCAACCAAAAGGAGGCGCAGAGAAGCCTGTTAGACATGAAAACCATCTTTTTTTTGGACAGTCTCCCAGCTGCTCTGGAGTTGACAGGGAGCGGCTAGCAGGAGCTACCTCTTGTTGGCCCGCCCAGGCTACCGGGGACTTGCTGACTGTAGCTAACAACTTACTTTTTAAAATGCAGAGCTGGGCTTCAATCGCTACAATTCCAGAATGCAACTGTGCAAATAAACTACATTCAACACATGTAGCCTACTGTTAGCGGTGAACGAAGCAGGGTTGTTGTTACAAGGGGGTTCAATTGACTGTGGTCAACTCAGCCGTCTCTCGCATTTGCTTGGTCAAATGAGCCGCGCTTCATTTTTGAGTGCGCGATTAATAGCGTCTTTACGGTAATCGCCGAGAAGCGGCGCTAACGGTAGTACAAGTGCTTAGGCTATTTGATCAATCAATCAATGATATTTGATGAGGGATACAATAATTGTTAGCCATAAGTTCTTAATACAATTGGTACTGTTGGACTCTGTACTTGTTAGACTACTACCACAAATACAATCAAGTAATTTTACTGTGTACTATTTGAGTAATCCCCTGTCAAACTCCCCTCCTGAGTACAATAATGCATGTTCTCTGCCCTCTTTGATGAAAGATACAATTATTTTTTGCAATAAGTTCTTAACAAAATCGGTTATGTTGAATTCTGTACTACTTGGACTACTACCAAAAGTACAATCAAGTACTTTTACTGATTATTTTTTTTACTAAAGATGGTAGAAAACATGCATTATTGTACAGTTTGCCAGAGTTTGACAAAGGATTACTCAAAAAGTACATGTGCATTTTATGTCAGTTTCAGCTCATGGAAGATAGTGCATTGTAGGAGCTGGAAGGACTCCACACCCAAAAAAAAATCAAAGATTCAACAGTGTTTCGTCATGTGTACATAACTACATAAAGAAAAACATTTCTAAAGCAATAACTCTCTACAACTCGTCATCCCTGGCCAGCAGATAACTCCCAGCACCATACATTGTTTGATCCGTCTGCTACATTGTACTTATATCGTACATGCAGTGCATACTTTTGAGAATTTCAAATGTATTCTTGTCTGTTCTATAGTGTGCATCTAGATGTAGATACTCTTATTTTACAGTGAATATGGATACTTTTGCTTTAACCTTTATTTGTCTTCTATTTTAAACTATCATTTTTTTCCGGGGTGATAGCTCATATATGAGACTTCAAAGGTCTTTTACTTTTAAACTCTACATTAGATTGTCCTGATTTTCTCTGAGTGACTAGATGGGGTGTCCTGCTATCACCCTGGAGTGAAATATGTCTTTGATACTGGAGAGTTTTTGTTTTATTGTTATCTAAAAACAGAGGGATGATAGAGACTTCAAAGGTCTTTTATTTTGAAACTCTACATCAGACTGTCCTGATTTTCTCTGAGTGACTAAATGGGGTGTCCTGCTATCACCCTGAAGTGATATTAGTATTTGATACTGGACATTTTTTGTTTTATTCTTATCTAAAAACAGAGGGATGATAGCTCATATATGAGACTTAAAAGGTCTTTTATTTTGAAACTCTGAGTTTTACATTCACTCAGTTATAATGTGGTAGTAATACGTAGTTTGTCTTACATTATTATTGATCACATTAGGCCTATATAGTACATATTTTAATATGTTTGGTATAATTGTTATTGACCAAGTAAGCACTTTTATTTTGAAGGCAGTTTTTCCAGGCCACTACCGTAATGCATAGGATATTCGCGCACCGCAAAACAACGCGGATGCTGGCTTGACTGTGTTTTCCGAAGTGGAGGCTGGCTTGACCGCAGTGTATTTTGGATGGTTGGGTTGTCGAATCCTGGATTTTGCATTCATTCATCACTTATTTTCAGTGCATTTTTTATTTAATGTATGTTTTTATTTAATTGTGACGTCCTCTCTGTATACTTTTGCTTGTACTTGTGCTTTACAATGCATTGTTTATTTTTACATCAAGTGCTTGAGGGTGGGATTAATATAGGCTAATTTCTTTATTTTGGGTGGTGCTTTTTTATGAACAGCCTGGTTGCCACGATATGCACCCCTTGCTCCCGATTTTCGCGGGAGCCTCCCGGGTTGCGTTCGGATAGTTTAAAAATCAGCTCTTAAGTTCTAACCCTATCTCCTATTCCTTGACCTCTGAGTGAAACGTCACGGGGTTAAGGGATAGTGGATGGGAGAATTCAAAAGGACTTAGGAGAAGAGACTGCGGTACTTTAGAGAATCCGAATGCACTTTCACTATCCGACGTGTTTATGATGTGCCAGCGGACGTCATTGAGTGCGTCTGCTGCTGTGGGGAAACTATACTACAGTTTTCTATACAACGGACTACAACATGGATGTTTAATAAGAACGACGGACTCATCTAGAGACTCTGCACCTTGCTCTGATGCTGTTGCTTTATGCTTTATGAACAACAGAGAAACATATTCTTCATGACCAAAATTGGAATTGAAATAAAAAATGAAAGTGAAACTTATGCTCGTCACCCTCTCCCTCCGGTCCACATTAATACAAATGATCCCAATACGAATGATTGTATGAACTATGAAAATATCTTAAAATCAATACAAATGTATTTATTATAAACGTTAGTCTTTAACACCTATCACTGTGTATATCACCATTCAAACATCTTTTTAAAAGTTGAACAAACCCCACACAGCTCAGTGAAATGTTGACTTTATTGGATCATTTCAGTAAAAACTAACGTTCATATTTCTCTTTTTGATTATAATACTGATGAACGTTCAAAACAATGCACTTTGGCAACTTACCACATACGTTTTAAGATGCTTAATAAGCACCGTAACTTTCATGATATAATTTCTCGGTCATAATCGTTTGTGTCCGTGAACGGCCGACTGTTGTGTGACGTCAAATGCTGCGGCTGCAAGACATTGTGGAGCAGCATTTTCTCCTCTCCTTTCGGTTAGGGAGTTCCAGTGGTTCCTAAGCTAAAGGAGTTTATAAAGGATGTTTGAAACCTCCTTTCCTATCATTCTAGAGCAGCGGTTTTCAAAGTGTGAGGCGCGCCTCCCCTGGGGGGCGCCAGAGAGCTTCAGGGGAGGCGCAGCGTGAGACACAAAAGAACGAGAAAAAGACAAGCAAAGTGACACTTGCCCACTTGTGGCTGTCTGTGGAGACTGGGTTCCCCCACCTCGCCAAAAAGGCTGTAAAAGTGCTCATTCCCTTCACCTCCACCTACCTGTGTGAGTGCAGGTTTTCCGCACTGACTTTGATGAAAAGCAAGTACCGGTAAAGGCTGCAGCCAGAGTATGATCTGCGTTTATTCCTGTGTGCATCAAAGACGCAGACTTATTGTTCGCACTATTCCTTATTACACTCACCCCGAGTGTAATAAGGAGGCAAAGCTGACGTTCAGTGTGTTGCCGGGAGCATATAAGGATTTATCCACCATGTTGAAAATGTTAAAAAAAAATATGGCTTGAGAACACGGCGTGCGGAAATATACGTGTCGTGCTGCAGCTAGATGTGCCTGTCCTCTGTAAGAAGGTGTCGGCGACTGACACGCAAGGAAGAACGGCTGTCCACAGGCTGTTCCAACTTTAACAACTGTATTAACTTCCAGGGTAGTGAATTGAACATGCAATTGTAATTGGGTGTGTGGTATATTTTCATGCACGGACACGCATGTTCCACAACACACAAACTGAACAACACTCAATGTTCCGATCGCTACCAGCGATCTTGTTATAACAACAAGTGCACGTTACTGATGCAATATGGTTGAGACCATTCGGGCTTATTCTAGAGGGGTGCAAGGAATAGTCCAAGTATTGGGGGAGTTACAATATGTTTAAAACATAAAAATAAAAAGGTTAAAGTTATTGTTTAATGTTTTAAGGAGGTGACGCTACTCAGCCAATCAAATCGGTGCAGTCAGCACGATAGATTCAAACACAGAGACGAGACAAGAGGAGAGAAGCAGTCGGAGTAATTTCAAATGGCGGAAGGTAGACAGCGAAAACAGAGCATTTCATTACATTTTCTCTTACTGGACCTCTTTGAAATGCAATTGAATACCCCTGCATTATAGCAACAATAATAATAATAATGGCAATAATAATTGGGAGGGGGGGCGCGGCTGTTCTTATGTTCTCTGAGGGGAGGCTCACCTTCCCACACTTTGAAAACCCCTGTTCTAGAGAATTCGAACTGCACTTATCATGGCTGCCACTGAGGGACTTCCGGGTCATTTCACTCGCTTAGGACGGTTCCTAAGCTAAATGGACTATTCGAACGCAACCCCGATTTCATTGCCCTCTCCCGGTTTCCTCCCGGGGTCATATTTCTCCCGCATTTTCTTGATGTCTCAAGGTTGGCAAGTATGTTAAATGTTGTACCATTATGTGCGCCATTGCTCATTGTGTCCTGCAGAGGGCAATGTTGTCTGCAGTGCGTCCAGGACGTGACGTCACTGACTATATTTTGCACTACCTGTGGCCTCTACCTTATCCGGTCAGATGTTGTTTGGATCAAATACAGAGCGGCAGCACAACCGCATCTCCCCTACCACGATATAAATAAATATGCCTAATGAAGGCTAAAGAAAGCTGTCTACTACTGAGTTCTATTCAATCTCCACCGCAACGCACTCAGCCTAACAGGTTATGGGCCCAGGAATGCCAGTCTAGAGCAACAAGGTAACAGAAGAACGAGCTGTTAGCCAAGAGAAGCTACTAGTGGGACCTGGATGAAGACGGCGCTGAGAGACTCCGGTGTTTCTACAAGCCGCAACCCAATGTTTGGAGATAAGTGAACTGTATAAAGAGAAGACGTGTTAACGTGGATGCAATGTAAAAAAATGGCGGGAGCAGGAACACCCCAGCAGATTCTATTCGATGGAACAGAAGATAAGTATGATCTGTGGGAGACGAGATTCCTTAGCCGTTTGCACATTTTTAAGCTAAAAGACACTATTTTGCGAGTGCCCACGGGTCAAGCCGCATTAGCTGCAGATCCAGAAAAAAATTAAGACTGTAAGAATGCACAGTTAGTGAATACCCTGGATGATAAGAGCCTGTCATTGATAAGACATGATGCCGCCGAGGATGGAAGGAAAGCCCTGAAATTATTGAGGGAGCACTATTAAGGAAAAAGCAAGCCAAGGATTCAAAACCTGTATACATCATTGACCACCATACAAATGGCAGACAATGAAACTGTGACTGATTACATTATAAGGGCTGAGAATATAATTGAATCTCTACGTGATGCAGGAGAGAACATGAGTGATGGGCTGCTTGTAGCCACCATTTTTGAATGGACTGCCAGATTCATTCAGGCCACTGGCTGTCACAGAACGAGGACGATGTTACATTTAAAGATTTCAAGAGAAGACTGAGGGTCTATGAAGAATCTGAGAAGATGAGGACGACTGGATCTATGGACAGTGTGATCAAGACTAACACAAGGCAAGGTAGACAAGGCACCAAGACACACAGGACGAATGGAGAAGCCACTCTGACTTCAGTGACTTGTTACAAGTGTGGAGAAAAAGGACACATTAGAAGCAAGTGCACCCAGAAAGTGTGGTGCAGTCACTGCAAGAGCAACACAAACACAAAGTCCCTGTGCAGGAAAAAGGGAAAAGAAGACGGAACCAGGAAGGTTGCAGAGGAAGAAGAGGAGGACAACGGCGACAAGGAGCATTGCTTCATGGCCAAGCAGGCAAACAGCGAGAGGCCATCAGCCAACGTAAAGAAGAAAGGCATCATGGTGGACGCCGGAGCGACATCCCACATAGTGAACAATATCGCCAAGTTCAAGAGCTTTGACAACACATTCCAGCCCGACACCCATTCAATCGAGCTGGCGGATGGGACCAAATGCAGCGGGATGGCGCAACGCAGAGGGACGGCGCTGATCTACCTGCTAGACAACGATAGACGTCAACAAAGAGCGCAGCTGCATGAGGCACTGTATATGCCGACGTATCCACACGATATCTTCTCAGTGGCAAGAGCAACAAATGGAGGAGCGACAGTCACTTTCAAGAAGGGGGACAGCCACATGATCACCAAGAGTGGTAACAACCGGTTTGACTTCCATGAAAGTGGTAATCTGTTTTACTTGCCAACTGTTCAGAAACATTTTGATAAATGTAAGGTGTGCCATGACATGTAAACTTGGCATGACATTTTGGGACATTGCAATTATGACGATGTACAAAAGTTACTGGGTGTGGTAAAAGGCATGGAGATAAGAGGCAGTACAGTGAGGCCAGCACAGCTGTGTGAAATTTGTACAAAAGGAAAATTCACCCAGACAAGGAATAGGGAGCCAGACAGAAAGGCTACAGAACCTTTACAGCTGGTCCACACTGATTTAGCCGGTCCCATGAGAACCCCAAGCTTAGAAGGGCACAAATATGCACAGTCTTTTACAGACGACTATTCGGGTGCCATAACTGTTTATTTTCTCAAATCCAAAAGGGATGCAATACGTGCCACAGAGAGGTTCTTGGCAGACTCAGCACCTTATGGAAAAGTAAAATGTTTACGTTCAGACAAC
Organism: Notothenia rossii; assembly: GCF_949606895.1. Taxonomy (NCBI): domain Eukaryota; kingdom Metazoa; phylum Chordata; class Actinopteri; order Perciformes; family Nototheniidae; genus Notothenia; species Notothenia rossii. Next base: position 73,594,978 of record NC_136912.1, read on the forward strand.
GGTGGCAAATTTACTAATGGAGAATTCAAATCACTGTTTACCAAAAATAGGATTAGACATGAGACATCTGCACCCTATTCACCTCACCAAAACGGCACAGCAGAGAGAGGTTGGCGAACCCTCTATGAAATGGGCAGGTGTATGCTGTTAGACAGTAAGTTGCCAGACACACTGTGGAATTATGCTGTACAGACGGCAGCCTATGTAAGAAACAGGTGTTACAGTAATCGCACAAAGAAAACACCTTATGAGATGCTCACAGGCAAGAAGCCAGACATGTCCAAACTTCAGAAATTTGGATCTGTGTGTTTTGCCTACACACAAGAGAAGGGGAAGTTAGATTCCAGATGTGAGCAGGGCATTTTTATTGGCCATGATAAGAACAGTCCAGCTTATCTTGTGTACTGTCCAGACACAGATAAGGTCCAAAAACACAGGTTGGTGAAATTCACAAACAAGACAGCCAAAGAGAAAGAAACACAGACACCTGGGTCACACATTGAATGTCAGGACAGTGAGGTACACCCCAGGGTCCTTGACAATGAGGAAAATGTTGATGAAAAAATGGGAAATGCATCAGGTCAAAGTGTTCAAGGTGAGGTTTCTGTGGCTGAATGTGAACAGTCAGGCACTGAGAGTGAGGCTAGAAAGAACCCACCTTGAGCTAGGAGAAAGCCAATGCACTTACAGGATTATGAGACTGAGGATACAGTAGACCAACTGGTAACATGTGTAGACTCTTGTTATAGAGCAGTTTGTGACATACCACAAAATTACCAGGAGGCCATAGGGTCAACCAAGTCACGGCAGTGGATCAATGCAATGAATGACGAGATGCAGTCACTAGAAGAGAACGACACATTCAAGATCACCCAGTTGCCTCTAGGCAAAAAGGCAGTGGGGGGTAGGTGGGTCTATACTCTCAAGTGTGATACTGATGGGTCAGACAAGTATAAGGCAAGATTTGTTGCAAAAGGTTACAGCCAAAAACAAGGCATTGACTATGAGGAAACCTTTTCACCTACAGCTGACATGACAACTGTTAGAGTTGTCATGCAAAAGGCAGTGCAGGAAGATTTAGTTTTACACCAAATGGATGTGAAAACTGCATCCTGCATGCAGCCATTGATTGTGAGGTCTATTTGGAACAACCTGAAGGTTATGAGAAAAAGTCAAAAACTGGAGAAAAGTTAGTATGCAAATTACAGAAGTCCCTATATGGTCTAAAGCAGTCAGGCAGAAACTGGAATGCTCTGTTACATGCATATCTCACTGAAAATGGTTTGGAACAAAATCCTGCTGATCACTGTCAATACATGAGGGAAAAACAAAACGAAAAAGTGATTCTGATTGTATGGGTTGATGATCTGATAATTGCTGCTAACAATGAGGAGGTTGTGAAAATTGTCAAAATGATGCTCCAGATTTGGAATGCAAGATTGTAGGGTCAGAGAAACCCCATGTGAGTCTAAACTTGAATACACAGAAAATGCTGAAAAAATGGAAGAGCCAAGGATGTATAGAGAGGCAGTAGGAAGTCTGATCTATTTGGCTACATGCACTAGACTAGATTTAAGTTTTGTGGTCAGTAAACTTTCCCAGCATTTTGCTGAACCAAGTGAAGAGCATTGGAGCACTGTGAAGCATGTGTTCAGGTATCTTAAGGGTACAACGGACCGTGGATTATGCTTTAAGAAGGATGACGCAGGTAAACTGGGCCTAATAGTCCATAGTGATGCAGACTGGGCCTCAGAGGTTACAGACAGACGTAGCACCACAGGGTACTGTGCCAGTCTGAGTGAGAGAAGCTCTCATTTCATGGAAGAGTAGAAAACAACCAACAGTTGCACTGTACCTGCGAGGCAGAATACATGGCCTTAGCGTCAGCCATACAGGAGTGTATGTATTTACAACAGCTACTCAAGGGTATTGATGAGTATCAATATGGGCAAACCAAGGTTTATGATGACAACCAAGGAGCTATTGCACTTGCCAGAAATCCAGTAAATCGGCAGCGTTGCAAACATATCGATATTAAATATCACTTTATCCGAGAAACTGAACAGCGGGAGGATATCTTTGGAATATTGTCCTACTGACAACATGTTAGCTGACATAATGACAAAACCAGCCACTAAGCTACAACTGAAAACATTTGCTCAGTATTTGTTTGGCACTTAAAGTGGAAGAAATGCATATATGTGCCATTGTATTTTTGTTGTTTATTTTGTATTGAAGGCCAAATGGGGAGAATATTTGTTTTGTTTGTATTCTGTTATGAAAATCTACCACAATAAGCTAGGATCGAGCGGGGGTGTTAAATGTTGTACCATTATGTGCGCCCTTGCTCATTGTGTCTTGCAGAGGGCAGTGTTGTCTGCAGTGCGTACAGGACGTGACGTCACTGACTATACCTTGCACTACCTGTGGCCTCTACCTTATCCGGTCAGATGTTGTTTGGATCGAATACAGAGCGGCAGCACAACCGCATCTCCCCTACCACGATATAAATAAATATGCCTAATGAAGGCTAAAGAAAGCTGTCTACTACTGAGTTCTATTCAATCTCCACCGCAACGCACTCCGCCTAACAAGTATGCTGACAATACACGTGTCACATACATGAAACTCGCTCCATTTATTGGTTCTAGTCCTGCAACTAATACCCTCCAAAGTGCTTGAGGGTGGGATTAATAGAAGCATCTTTTTTTGGGGGGGCGCTTTTTACGGCAGGCCAGGGGGTGCATTTCACGACGGGGGTGCATAATTTGACAAAACACCGGCACATAGGACGATGCTCTGACGTCATCACCCTCGCTCATTTGTCATTTCTTTAAGCCATTATGTTAAAACATCTCTCGTTCTTAATATAGACTTTTTTTAGAGTCGATATGTGTTGACTTTACTTTAAAATAGCAGATCTGTGTGACAGGATATCGTTTTTCCGCTGTGTGTGTGTGTGTGTGTGTGGGGTGATATTTTGGGTAATTATAAAGGAGTGCCTTGGAAATATTTGTTTACATAAATTGCATGTACTGTATCTCTCTCGCTCGATCCCACTTTGGCTGTGAGCTGCGGGTGCAAAACCTTTGAACTTCTGATTTTTGAATATTCCTAAAACTGATTTTAAAATCATCATCATGTATCAGTAGAAATCATAGTTATCAGGTACACATAGAATCATGATTTCTATAAAGAAATGTTTTAAATATGCATCTTTGTTATGTTATAGCATTCATTTCTCTTAGGTCTCTCTTTGTTAATTATTTGAATCTTTTACTACCATTTTTAGGTGAACCAAAATGACAACAAGGCCCTCACCTCAACTCCTTGAAAAATGGACAGAGCAAGACGTCCACCTGTGGCTGATGACAGAGGTCAAAGTTCATGAGACTCTTGCAGACAAATTCTTTGAAGAGGAGGTCTCGGGATCAAGTTTGGATGTCTTTGGAAAGACAGACATATTGGACTTGGGAATAAAACATGGTCCTGCTGTCAAGATCACATCTTATCTAGAAAGTCTCAAGAAAGGACCACGACCTGAGTCACAGTTCCCAGCGTATGTGGAAAATTGGACTAAGCAGCAAGTGACCCAGTGGTTACTACAGCATGTGAAGGTATATGACAAATATGCAGAAACGCTTCGAGAGGAAGATGTTTCTGGAGATTGCCTGGTTTGCTTCAAGAAGCAGGATTTTCTGGACTTGAAAGTTAAAAGTGGTCCTGCTGTAAAGATTCTGGCAGAACTACACATGTTGAACAACAAACCAGAACCGCAACTGCAACCTATATCTTACATCACAGATATTACAGAAAAGCCAAACCCCACTCAACCTGAACTGAGTCTACCTCAGGCCATAACAACCAATCAACCAGAATCACAAAACAAAATTGAATCAGAAACCGACAATGTGGCTGAAGATAAATCTGAAAATATTCAGCAGCAATTCAATAAAGCTTCAGAGAAGGACGGAATTCAGCATACAAACCAAAAAGACTTGGGGGAAAGGAGAAAAGAAATGATTGGGGTAAAGTGTTTTGCAGTTTTATAATTCATAGTATATTAAATGTTTTCACTAATATAGGCTCTAATTACATTTCTAAATGTACACTTAATATCTACTTTTTCTTCCTGCAGACCACAGTCCAAGAAGACAAACAAAACATCACTTTGGAAATAAAGAAAATTCTAGACAACCTTTCCAAAGATGGCCTGAAAGAATTTCATTTTTACGAATTCACTAAATCCACAAATCAATCGATTCCTAGAGGTAAACTAGAGGGAAAGGACACTAAGGACACTGCCAAGATAGTGACTGACCACTATGGAACCTATGAGGCTGTACAAGTCACAAGAGACATTCTACTCAACATCAATCAGCACCCACTTGCTTGTGATCTGGAGAAGAAAACTGGTAAGACAACCAATGTAAAAAAGGTTTTCAAATAGTGAAGTAGCTTGACCTTTAGATAACTTCTAAAGAGTTCGTTTCTTGCTGATTTGCATTATTTTGTAATGATTTAAATCCTATTTAATACTACCTAGCACATACTGACTCACATATTACTACTTTCTACAAATCCCAAAAACAGTGAACCAATACTGAGTTACCTTTGTATTAAAAGGCTGATATACTATTTGTGTCAGGGTTTGGCAGGAAGTTGGATCCAAGGGCAGTCAAAAATGAAATGGCAGATAGATTTAACAAAAAGGGATCTTTTTTTGACAAAAAAGCTGATAAACAAATGTACAAACTGTGGATCACGACGATTACCCACTCTCTTGCACTTGGTGACATGCTCCTTAATTAAAATGAACACATACACTGTCATGCTTTCACAAAAAGTCACTAGAGCACAACATTCAGATCAATCCATGGCTGAAAAATGTCATCCTTCTTGATTAATTTTTGTAAGAAAAACTGTAGTGGAAATTCCACACTTAATCACCTTCTGGTAAGAAAAGAACAAATACAAGCTTAAACCAAAGTCATCATATTTCCAGCTGGAAAGGACAGAGGTCCTGCACTAGTAGATAGTACCAGGATCTGACCCCGTTACACAGAAAAGCAATGTCATTTATACAGATGAGACACAGGAAGGAAGGCAATCCACATTACAGTCTTAAATTGGGTGGGGGGGCAGACAGAAGGGGAAGCGCAGCATGTTAATTACAAGCCCTAACATCCATATGATAATTGCCTGACAATGGTCAGGGCGACGCCCTTCTGTCTGACAAGATTTTGTAGTCAGGAAACCTACATACATAATATTGAATCACTGTAAATTCCCATCATAATTTTCTAGTGACTACATTTTTGAAATGACTGACGCTTTCTATAAAATTCAACTAGTTACTGTATGAGTAAATTGTTTTAGGATTTACGTTTTTTGAGAAAAAGCCAAGAGTATTCAGAGGTGGACTGACACACTGTTTGCTTTTTTTATAGGATTTGATAAGAATGAAAATGTTTGAAAATGCTTGGTTTTGTAGGCATATTTTGTTTCTATATTGAATAACAGATGTATTATACTGTTCATACAGGTCAACTGAAGCAGCAGAGTCTTCTTTCAAAATCCCGTTTGAAGAAAGAAGCTAACCAGGGGGAGAAACTGAAGAATTTGTTAACTTGTGGTGGTAACTCACTAGACCAATATGACAGATTTGTTGTTGTTGTGAACAAGAGCAGTCCAGAACAAGTGCAGTATCTCCAGTTTCTGACTAAGCTGAAACTATTTTGTGTGCTAGACTTTGACCCCAACTCTGTTGCTCCTGGGGGACTCTGTCATTCCTACCGAGAGTCAAGGTTAGCCAATCTGCATACTCCATCACAATATCAAGGAAAGACTGACTCAGTGATAAAGGACCTTAACCTCTGCAAGCAGACAAGCTGGATCTTCTGCAATGGCAGACATGACCTTGACAGCGAGTTGAACAAAGAGTTAGACTATAAGAACTGGCTTAGGAAATCTTGCAGAGACGTAGAACAGTTAGTATCATTCATCTGCAACCACGAAGTTTTTCACCATGGAAGAAGTCTCATCATATTTCTCCTACTTTCACCTGTGGTCACTGAGAAAGACCCAATCGTTGACATCTACAAATCATTCATAAAACACATCAAGGAGGAAAGCATCATCAATATTTGTGAATCTCAGAGCACTTACCAGAAATGGAGGGAGCTGATACAGGAAAAGTGTGATTTCGACATTGAATGTCTATCAATAAATGAACTAACCTTAAGTGAAATCAATGGTACTATAATGGCACTGGGGCCATTCAATCAGTCATCTGGAAGGTTACTTCCCTCTTCTGGTTCCAGTGCCATTGCCTTGAAACCGAAGGATGAAGATTTCATTACTGCTCTGGATATTTTGTGTCTGAATCAGTGTGAAAATACCTATGATGAAAAGAGTGAAGAGTTCCAAGATTTTAGAAAGAACGTTGAGGAGGAATTCTTCAGAGGAGGCAAAGTAAAATGGTGGAACTTTTACTTCTGTGACAAAAACAAAGATAAGCCATTTATCAAGCGGGACAAGTATGACAATGTGAAGAAGATGATCAGGTCTAACTTGAAAGATTCAAAGGACATGTGTGTTCTGCTCAATCTGTTTCACCAACCGGGCTGTGGAGGTACCACCTTAGCAATGCATGTGATGTGGGATCTCCGTCATGAGTTAAGATGCGCTGTGCTGAAAGACAACACAGTGCCAAAAACAGAAGTAGCTACTCAAGTCAAAAGACTCATGAAACTTGAAAGTGAGAAACCATCTCCAGTATTGCTGTTAGTGGATGATTCAACAGGAACCGAAAATCCTAACGACCTTGTGAGCTGCATACGTAAAGAAGTTAGTTTGAACATTAATGTGGATGATGAACCAAACTGTAAAGTCATTATCCTTAACTGTGTTCGTTCCCATAGCCCAAAAGAGCAATTCAGAAAGCACAATCCAACAGAAAGTCAACATATAACGTCTTCATTGACACAAGAAGAGCAGAAGGACTTTGAAAAGAAACTCAAAGAGCTCAAAGAAACTCATGAAAAACCTGAAAGCTTTTACAGCTTCATGATCATGAAAAGTAATTTTGATAAGAAATATATTGATGGCATTGCTCATAACACACTGGAGAACTTTGATTTCAGCCAAAAGGAGGCCCGAACGTTTGCCTTCTTAGCATTACTGAATACCTATGTTGCAGAATCCGAAATATCTCTCTCTCTTGCTGAAGAACTTTTGGGAATGAAAATGATACATTGGAGAGAGGACAGTGTACTGGACAGAATGAAGCCATATTCCAACTTTCTCATTGTACACAAGGTTGAAGACTGGGGAGGATATAAAGGAATCCGAATCCTTCATCCGGCCATTGCATCTGCCTGTCTGGAAGAGTTAGAGAGAAGCTTCTCTTTAAAAGTGAGCGATATCACTATGGAGGTTCTTCACTGTGATCTCTTCTTCAGTGTTGGAGTAGCCAAACACAGATTCTCAATCCAACAAATGGTAATTGAAAGGCAGCGCAGCAAAGATGAGAGGGGACTATTTTCATCTCTTATAGACAAAGTCCACAGCCAGCAAGGAAGGCAAACTGTCCAAGAAATATTTGTGAAAGCATCATCCAGGTTTGAAAAAAGTGCATCTATTCCTCAGGCCCTGGCAAGATATTTATACATCAACGAATCTGACTTCCCAGAGGCTCTGAAATGGGCAGAAAAGGCCAAGAACATCAAAGAAAACCCATACACATTCGACACAATTGGGCAAATTCACAAAAAACAATTAAAATCTAACAACAACAGAGAAAAGCAGGAAACATCACACAATCCAGAAGACTTAAACACAAACATAAAAATAGCGCAGAATGCCATCAGAGCATTTCAAAGCGCTCAAAAGCTGGTAAACACAGAGGATGACCCTGAGGATAAAGCTGCTGCTGATGAGTCTGATGACTTTCCCAGAAAGTCATATAATGTTTATGGCTATGTGGGTGTGCTGGAAATTGCCTTCATAATCTTTGAGATATTGTGCAGATTGCCGTTCTTTGAGGAAAGAGATCCAATGAAGAAGAAGTACTTCCAGAGTTACCTGCAAAAAGTAATCCCAATCACCAGCGTGCATAAGGATGACAATGACATCAACAACAGATATGTGGAGATCATCAAAGAACATGAGCAGTTTCTCCTTGGTTTGAAAACTGAAGTTAAAGACACATTTGATCTTCTTGACTGTTACTTCACATATATTAAAGCAAACGATTCCGAATTTGATTCAAAGAATCGTTGGACCGTCAGTGGGTTTTTTAAAGACTTTGTAAATCTTTTTTGCACTGCAACTGATGAAATGCGAAAAGAACGACCAAGCAATCCTAATCTCAATTTGAAAATAGATATTGAAGAACGAAGATTGATTCTTGAAGCGAAACATGCAGATACATTCACAGGGATTCTTCAGCATTTGGACAAGCCTGCCAACGAGATTGAGGAGATCACAGCATGCTATGCATTCTTGCAACAAAAACAGCAGTTTTTCAATAAAAAACAACAGACAAAGGAAACTATCAATTACATTTTGTCAAAGATAGTTCTTTACCTTTTAAAACCAAAATCTAAGCATGTAAAGAGACTCAACCACCTCTCTGATCTGCTTTTGAAAACTCTGACAGATGTAGGACTTGGGTATCCCTTCCCAGACCCATACTATCTGGCTTTGCTGCTGTTCTGGCCAAGTTCTACTCAGGAAAACCAAGAAATCGTGACATATGTGAAAGCAATTCGAAGATCATCCTGCAAGAGGTTCTCATTGCTTCGAAATAGGAGCACAGTTGCCCACCTCTACTTAGGGAAAGAAGAGGGACTCAGTAGGCTTGTTTCCAAACCTCAACTAGATGAGAATTTTAAAGACATGCGACGTGACACCTTGGCACAACTTTGGCGAAATGGAAATATATTTTAAAAAAAGGCTATTATCAAACGTCTTCATCGAGTCGTTGGAACCATTGAGCAAGGAGAGGTGTTCGCCAATTACAGAAAACTGAAAATCCCTGTGCGTCCAGCTCTCATTGCTGGTACAAGAAGTGGTTGCAGCACAGAAAAAGTTTCTTTCTACCTTGGCTTTGCTATTGATGGACCCCTTGCTTATGACATTCAGTATGAAAACTAGGGTAAGGGACTGTCAATAACAAAGTGCAAATTGCACAAGTGCAGCAAAAGTGCCAAGACAAATTTTAGGTTTGAAATATAGGCGTGACAGCCACTGAATCACTGTGATGGATTCCAAACACACCTCAAAAAAGCACATGAGCAAATTATAAATAAGACAGATTGAAGGTACACGTGCCAATCCTGTAGCTCATGCATATTTAATTTTGTATTCACTTTGTGACATTTAAGCTTTTAAAAACATTTGTTGTCTATTTTATGATGAATTTGTATTATTTTGTTTTTGTTTTTGCTTGTTTCAGGTGTGGCAAACTGTCTCATTTTCATACTCTCTCTTAAGCGTATTTAATCTTGTACAAACAAGTGCAACACAAGCACTGATGCATACATTTTACAGCATGAAAAATATGTGACAGACAGTCATTCACTTTCCTGGAATTTTAAACACACCCCATAAAGAGAACTTGTGCAACCGGTGAGACAGTTTGCAATGTACAAAAGCAATCCTGTTGCTCTAATAGCTTATACATTTACTACTTTTTTTATTACCTCTTTTATTTTATCTTCATTTTATGTCATTTCATATTTTAAAGTGTTGTCTTTACTCTTACTAGTTATCATTACATGTGGCAGACACAGATTTCATAGTCAAAAGGCTTTTTATTTCACATTAAGATAATATCATTACATTTTTTTAAACATTTGTTATGTCATTTATAATGAGTTTTTTATATCTTTTAAGTCTGTTAAAGTTGTGGCAAAGTGTCTGTTGAAATGCAGAGTTAAATGCCTGGCCCTTCAGCTCTAGCTACAGTGCCCTTTCCCACCTGTCTTGTTCAGACTGTTCAGTTTGATCAGAACCATTACAGGTGTGAAACCCACAAACAGTTGTGTAGTGGATTTGTAGTTTGTCACAATGTTGTTAAAACATTATTTTGTTTCCATAGGCAATTATTTTCATTTTATTTTGTGCTTTGAATTATTTATGTTGTGTGTTGTGTTGTACTTTATTTTACATGTGTGTTGCCTCTTGGATTTGTAGTGATTGGTAGGTCTACCTATTTGCTTGAACAGAGTTAATGTCATTGTTTTAATGTATATTTTTAGTGAGGCACAATCTGATCCACTTATTTTTTTCATTTAAAAAGTTGTCATTGAATTTGCTTTCTTTTGTATCCAGTCACATTTTGGAGGACTTCTTTCTTTATGAAGGCTTAAAGTATCAAGGATTTATATTGGTGCCACTCAATTGGTTTGTGATTGGTATATTAACTTTGAGGCCAAAATTATAAGAATGATTCTGAATGTAATATACTGTAATGTCAGTAAGAATACATGAGTAGTTGAGAAAAATGATAAATGTTTTATTTGACATGTTTGTGAATATTTACATTGTGCCATTAGTCAGAGCCACCCTAGTCAAAAGACTGGACATGCCACTGAAATGTATACAATCATAAACTTTGCATTGCAAACAATCATATCTTGTGTATCTGTTTTTTGTAGAATGAAATAATTGTAACCCTGACTTAATTGTAACCCTATCAACAGTGTATTACTGCGGGCTGTGATCAAGTTCTAAAATATACTTTACTTTCTAAAAGACTGCAATAATAAATATAGAGGTTATACATTTAAATGAATTCTTAATGGCCTTAGATTTGTAATCAGCTGAGAGCACGTGCAGCGGTCTGCTTGCGCATGGAGCAGGAGTTTGTGAGAGGGCTCAGAGTCAATTTCTCTTCAAAATACAATTGATGCGCTTGCAAAATATATTTTTCTGTGCTCAAACATTTTCTACACACTTTTTCGGCTTGTCATTTGCATCACGTGTATGCAGATCTGGAAAATGAGATGCAAGATGATATTAAATCAGATAATAATAAACAGTGACACCATCATGAAACAAATACCGAACTAAGTAGAAGAAGATCCCTGGACAAATCACAGACTCAGTCATGGGGCATGTTGAGTCTGTGACCAGTCGCACTGGAATATAAACGTTCTGCTCTTTGCTTGTTGGGAGGGTTACTTTGTAAATTTAATCAATTACTGATTACTGAATACATGGCTCTGAAAGTAATCCGAATACAGTTACAGTTACGCGTCTTCAATCAGATTACTTTTAGATTACTTTCTTTTTCCATCACAGATGGTATGTTTTGGTGAACAGGAGACACAAAAAGCAAAAGGAAACTAAACGTGTTTTTACTTTTTTAATGGCTTATCAAGAGCACAACTGAAACATAACATCTGAAACGATGCAACAACATAATACACTTTTTGGGGGTGCAGGAGTGAGGAGTGAGGGACACGGCTTAGAACGGGCATGTCGCCTTCTGTCCTGCCAGTGTTGGCAGGACATGAATTAAAATGTCGAACTCGGACTTCATTTTAAGGATATGTTGGCCAGGGGTGTAGAGCTATATTTTTTTAAGCACCGGATCGGCAAAACATGAGACTCTGTGCACCAGTCTGCCTTGATCTATGAATTCATGTCTGTGACACTCACAGTATCTGCTACCCACAGCTGTTTTATAGAAGGAAAACCTCCTTCACTTCATGAAATCTCTGCAGCACCAGGAGACAGTGGGAGGGTTAACTCAGTCTCTGAGAAGACGAGCGCGCAGTGCCTTTCACGCACCGCCTTTCACGCACCGCCTTCGCTGTGTTTACCTTCAGAATCATAAGGCTAAAGGACGACCGCAGGCTGATGTGTTTTAACCACACACACGACTTAAACGCAGACTTTTGTTCCTCCATGTTTCGTTGTTATGTTTTCACTGAGCGGACCCGCCCCTTTTTTTTCAAACGCTCCCTTTTTTGGTCCACCTGCGGCGGTAAAAGTTTTTGTGCGCTGTGATGATTCGGCTGTACCTTTAATAATTAATATTAAATGTTGTGAGGAAATCTTTCCCCCAATAATTCCAATAAGTAATCCAAAATGTATTCAATTCAGGTTTACGAAAGTAACTGTAATCAGATTACTCGTTTTTCAAATGTAACGCAAGCTGAATAGTTACTTGATTTTTTTATTCTGATTACGTAACGCCGTTACATGTATTCCGTTACAACCCAACCCTATATATAATATATTAATGCATTGTGTGTTTTGTGCATTTTCAATGTCATTTTTGTATATTATGTACTGCTCAAACAGTAAACAGAAGGACAAATTACATCTAAACTGATGCCGTTTTGCTTTTTTTTTTTAACTGTATATGACTCATCATGCAAAAATCTTATGTTTTTTTAATGGTGTATGTATACAAACATACTGCAGATGCTTAACCCACACACTAAACATGCAGGATTTGTACCCTTATCTGTGCAGTATGCATGGTGAATAATTTCAACCTGTTAACCTACAGCATTTAATATGACAAGCACTTGTAGGATATCAGTGTAACGGTAATTAAATTCAATGCAGACCTGGGAAGGCAGCCAGACGTTATCTAGTATTGTGCCATCCATTTACATCGCAGACATCAAGGGCATTATGGATCACTGGCCAGCAGTGGGCTCCTGTCTGAGGCACAATGATGTCTATTAAGCATACAGCGTTTAAATCGGCAGCAACTGTGCGTGACCACAGTACACGATCTGACTTATGCTTCATGAAGCCTACATGAAATGATGATATCAGGACAGAGAGGGTCTGGCAAGTGCAAAGAAGTGCATGACTCAAGGGATAATATATTTGAGCATTTTACATTAAACGCCAAACAGAAGGATTAAAAGGAAGGTTTTTTTCCGACAGCAAAACATGTACACAAAACGTCACATCTTTTAGTTGCCTTGTAATTGTTAAGGTTGAGTGACGCAGACAGGACCCAAATGCAGAATAAACAGAAAAAATACCTTTATTTCAAGGTCTAGAGGCACAAACAGAACACTAACACGAGAACACAGTCAAAGACTAACAATGAACCAACAACGAGAGACAGAAAAACCAGAACTTAAATACACACAAGACTAATCACACAAACCAGACACAGGTGAGGAGGGAGGAGAAAACACAGGGGCACCAGGTGAACACAGTCGGGTAATTAACTAGGGCCACCAGGGTGGGTGGAGTGGGTCTGGAGGAAGGGTTTTGGGCTGACAGCCCAGGAGCACAGCGGAGGACCCGGAAGGGATCTCGGGCGGACGGCCCGGGGGCAAGGCAGAAGCCGAGAAGGGGGACTCGGGCGGACGGCCCGGGGGCAAGGCAAAGTCAAAGGTGGAGGACTCGGGCGGACGGCCCGGGGGGAAGGCAGAGTCCAAGGTGGGGGTCTCGGGCGGACGGCCCGGGGGCAAGGCAGAGACCATGGAAGGGCGAAGGCCACAGCGGGCGAACTCAGGGGGCCGAACATGAGGGCGAAGGCAGCGGCAGGAAGAGTCAGGGGGCCGGGCCCGAGGGCGAAGACCGCGGCTCTCAGGGGGCCGAGCATGAGGGCGAAGGCAGCGGCAGGAAGAGTCAGGGGGCCGGGCCCGAGGGCAAAGACCGCGGCTCTCAGGGGGCCGAGCATGAGGGCGAAGACCGCGGCTCTCAGGGGGCCGGGCTCGAGGGCGAAGACCAGACAGCTCCGGAGGCCGGGCAGGAAGGCGCTGACGGGACAGCTCCGGAAGCCGGGCAGGACCCGGTGTCGGCCGGACAGGAACCGGAGCCGGTGGGACAGGCTTCGGCAGGATCCCCCACGCAAGAGGACCAGGAGTTGGCAGGACCCCTGGCGAGACAGGTGACGGCGGGACCTCCAACAGAACAAGACATGGGATTGGCAGGACTCTCAGCGGGTCCTCCAACAGAACAGGATACAGGGTTGGCAGGACCCCCGGCAGAAGAGTCGTCGGCGGGACCCCCAATGGGACAGGATACAGGGTTGGCAGGACCCCCGGCAGAAGAGTAGTCGGCGGGACCCCCAACGGGAAAGGACACAGGGTTGGCAGGACCCCCGGCAGAAGAGTAGTCGGCGGGACCCCCAACGGGACAGGACGCAGGGTTGGCAGGACCCCCGGTAGAAGAGTAGTCGGCAGGACCCCCAACGGGACAGGACATATGATTGGCAGGACCCCCGGCAGGAAAGTAGCCGGCGGGACCTCCAACGGCACAGGACATAGGGTTGGCAGGACCCCCAGCAGAAGAGTAGTCAGCGGGACGCCCAACGGGACAGGACATAGGGTTGGCAGGACCCCTGGCAGAAGAGTAGTTGGCGGGACCCCCAACGGGACAGGACATGGAGTTGGCAGGACCCCCAGCGGAACCTCCAACAGCTGAGTAGGGACTGGAGAGGGAACTCGAGAGGAGACTCGAAAGGAGACTTGAGAGGGAACTTGAGAGGTGATTTGAGAGGGGACTCGAGAGGTGACTTGAAAGGAGACTCGAGAGGGATACACATGCATGAATACATGGAGAGCATCGCGAGACCACCACACACGAAGGAGTCTGGAAAACGTGGAGTGGATTACAGCCTACTCCGGCCCCTACAGAGATTCACCACATCTTCTAAAGCCAAAATAGAACTTTTGAATACACAATCTCTCAGCAATAAAGCATCCTTCATTCAAGACCACATCACTGATGAGAAATTGGACTTCATGTGCCTCACGGAAACCTGGCATCAGCCAGAGGTTTACTCCACACTCAATGAAGCCTGCCCTCCTGGCTACAGCTACTTGGAGAAAGCCCGCAACACTGGTCGTGGTGGAGGCCTAGCTGTTATCTACCGAAAGGAATTGGAACTGTCACTCCTGCCCCTGCCTGTATTGTCCTCTTTTGAATGCCTTGCATTTAAATGTAAACCCCCCTTCGCTCTGACAATACTTCTGATCTACCGGCCACCCAAACCCAATTCTGCTTTCATTCCAGAGATACAAGACCTTCTCACTACGCTATGCACATCCTCTGCCAATATTATCATAATTGGAGATTTGAATATTCACGTCGACTCCCCCTCCTGCCATTTTGCCACGGAGTTTCTGCTGCTCCTGGACTGTCTCAATCTCACACAGCATGTTGATGTCCCCACACACGCCAAGGGCCATACGCTGGACCTGGTCATCACAAACTCCGCCCCCATCAGCAATCTGCTAGTGTATGACCTGGGGGTGTCTGACCACAAGACCATCTCTTTGGAGCTGTTTTTCCAGTCTCCACTCAGCAAGCCCAAACGCCAAATCCGCTTCAGGAACCTGAGGATCATCAACCCGGACATCATGACCCTGGACCTCCAGCATATTTCCTCCGCCAACTTCTCATCAGTAAATGAGTCAGTGGCATATTACAACCAGTCCCTTAACAGTCTCCTTGATCTACATGCCCCCCTCAAAACCAGGATGGTCACCTTCTCGCGCTCAGCCCCATGGTACACCGGCGAGCTGCGGAGAATGAAGACAGCTGGGCGTGTCCTTGAGCGGCGGCTCAAGGCCTCAGGACTCACTGTTCACCTGTTAGCCTATCGTGAACACCAGAAGGCCTACGCACAGTCCCTCAGAGATGCACGATCCCAGTACTACTCCATCATCATCAACAACAGTACTGGAAACTCCAAGCAACTCTTCTCCACAATAAACCACCTCCTCAAACCCCAAAGTCCTCTACACTCCGACTCCACTGAGAAGCAGTGTAGAAACTTCGCCGCCTTCTTCAAAAATAAAGTTGACACCATCCGCTCCATCCTCTCTAGCCCCTCTGCACCTCCAGTTCCAACTGCTGACCCACAGCCTGGGACAACCCAGCCTCTTCGCTGTTTCACGGTCATCTCTCAGCAAGAGGTTGAGGGCATCGTTAGGAGGATGAAGCCCTCCACCTGTGTCCTGGACCCCCTTCCGTCAGCTCTGGTGAAATCGTACATCTGCACCCTGAGCCCCATGATCACTAAGATCGCAAACCTCTCTCTCCAGTCTGGCCATGTCCCCTCTGCCCTAAAAACCGCTGTCATCAAACCTAGTCTTAAAAAACCCTCCCTTGACCCGGGAGTCCTGGCCAACTATAGACCCATTTCCAACCTTCCATTTCTGTCAAAGGTGCTGGAAAAAATAGTTGCTGCTCAGCTCCAGGACCACCTAAACTCCAACAACCTATTTGAGAAGTTCCAGTCTGGTTTCCGCTCAGGCCACAGCACAGAAACTGCCCTGGTCAGAGTCACCAACGACCTGCTGATGACGGCTGATGCTGGCTCTCCCTCTCTCCTCATCCTCCTTGATCTCACTGCAGCTTTCGACACCGTCGATCACGGCATCCTCCTCCATCGTCTGCACTCCACCATCGGACTCTCTGACTCTCCCCTTGACTGGTTCACATCATACCTCACCGGGAGAACAGAGTACGTCTCCTTGGGTGAGGCAGAGTCGGGTACCCACAACGTCACCTGTGGTGTCCCTCAAGGATCAGTTCTCGGCCCCACCCTTTTCACACTCTATATGCTCCCCCTTGGCTCTATCATCAGCCGACATGGAGTATCATTCCATTGTTACGCTGATGACACCCAATTGTACCTCAGGATCAACCCTACCTCCTCTGCAGCCCTGCCTTCACCCACACTCACTACCTGCCTGGAGGAGATACAGGCGTGGATGAAGCTAAACTTCCTGAAACTCAACAGCTCCAAGACCGAAGCCATTATAGTTGGCACCCCACATCAGGTTCGGTCATCCACCATCACGACCATCACCTTCTCCGGCCAGGACATTACCCTCTCCTCAACAGTCACCAACTTGGGTGTGAAAATGGACGCCCATCTGACCTTTGAGGCCCACATTAAACAGTTGTGCAAAAACTCCTTCTATCACCTCAGGAACATCGCCAAACTCCGCCCCTCACTCACTCTGTTTGACGCGGAAAAGCTAGTCCACGTCTTTGTCTCCTCAAGGCTGGACTACTGCAATGCACTCCTCATCGGGATCCCTAAGAAAAGCATCCAGAGGCTCCAGTACATCCAGAACAGCGCTGCTAGGATCCTGATGAGGGTGCGCAAATATGATCATATCACCCCCATCCTGAAATCACTAGACTGGCTCCCCGTGGAATTGAGGATCGAATTCAAGGTCTCCGTCCTCACACACCAGTGTATCTATGGAACAGCCCCTCCATACCTCAAGGAACTCCTCACCCCCCTTACCTCCGTGCGGACCACCCGCTCCAGCAACTCAAACCTCCTCAAACCCCCGAGGACTAAGCTCCGTACCATGGGAGACCGGGCCTTCTGCTCGGCTGCCCCCAGTCTGTGGAATGCTCTCCCCGACCACATGAGAGCATCACAGACCGTGGAGGTTTTTAAAAAAGGCCTCAAAACCCACCTCTTCAATAGAGCCTTTCCCTAGACCTTTTATTTATTTATTATCACCCTTTTATCTTATTTTATTCTTTTTACTTATTTATTTGTATTTATTGCTTTTTATTCTTTTTACGATGTTAGCACTTCGGGATTTGAATGCAAATATGAAGTGCTTTATAAATTAAAGCCATTATTATTATTATTATTAGGGAACTTGAGAGGTGATTTGAGAGGGGACTCGGGAGGTGATTTGAGAGGGGACTCGAGAGAGAACTTGAGAGGGGACTCGAGAGGGAACTCGAGAGGTGACTGGAGGGGGAACTCGAGAGGGGACTGGAGGGGGAACTCGAGAGGGGACTGGAGGGGGAACTCGAGAGGGGACTGGAGGGGGAACTTGAGAGGGAACTCGAGAGGGGACTCGAGAGTTGACTTGTAAGGAGACTCGAGAGGTAACTCGAGAGGAGACTCGAGAGGGGACTCGAGAGGGGACTTGTGAGGGGACTTGAGAGGGGACTTGAGACGGTCGGTTCGCCGACAGAACACGGGGTGTTGGAGTCGGTCGGAATGCCGACAGGACACGGGGGGCTGGAGTCGGCCGGTACGCCGACAGGACACGGGGGGCTGGTGTCGGCCGGAGAGCCAGTACTGGAGCCGAAACCATGGCTGCTGGGGCCGGTTCTGGAGCCGGAACCATGGCTGTTGGGCACGGAACAGAAGCCTGGATCCTGGCTGTGTAAGCCAGGTAATGGAGCACAGAAGCATGGCTGTGTGGGCCGATACTGGTGCACGGATCCATGGCTTTGTGGGCCGGTTCTGGAGCCGGAACCATGGCTGCTGGGGCCTGTACTGGAGCCCAAAGCATGGCTTCTGGGGCTCGGGCTGCTAGCCTGGACCTAAGACTCCTTCTCTTAGGAGCCTTTTGGAGGCTCCTTGGACCTCCAAAAGCCAGACGAGTATGGCTCCTGGACAGGAGCAGGAAATGGGGAAGAAGCAGGGGTTGACTCCAGACGGAACACACCGAGACGTATGGCGTCAGGTTGGGAATTGGGAGGCAGGGGGCTAGCATGCCTAGGGCTAGCAGCATGGGAATCACATGTTGAAAGGAAGTCCAAAATCCAGTCAGATAAGAACTCAACAAAACATGGTTTCTCTGCTGCCAACCGGTGCGCCTCTTCCAGAGCGGCCCTCTTCTGCCGAACACTGGACGCTCCCTTCCAACAATCAACGCAGCAAGCCAGATAAAAGGTAAAATGCTGTAATTCTACCTCAAATGGATCATCTGCTGGGTCCATTTGTGGTTGGTTCATTCTGTTACGGTTGAGTGAAGCAGGCAGGACCCAAATGCAGAATAAACTGAAAAAATACCTTTATTTCAAGGTCTAGAGCAGACCTGGGCACTGTACGGCCCCCGGGCCACATACGGCCCTTTGGTTGACTCTGACCGGCCCGTGTAAGGTTAATTGGAAATTACAAAATAAACATATTTTCTAATTTTACCTCATGCATGGACTAAAGCTGCAATGCTTTCATTTTGAAGTTGTTTTTTATTCACGTACATAATGACGCAATACGTCAAATCAAGACGTGCGCGTTATTGGATAATTGTCACAAGACGACTTTAGCGCTCAAAAATGTCAGCTGATGCTAAAAAAAGAAAGGTAGATGCCGAATGTAGGGTTTTCAACAAAAATTGGACTGCTAAGTATTTATTTACTGAAGTCGGAGGTAAAGCCGTGTGTTTAGTTTGCGGGGAGCAGATCGCCGTGTTCAAGGACTACAATTTGAGTCGGCATTACGAGACGAAACACGCGGAGAAATACAAAAACTTGACTGATGCTGAAAGGGCGCGCACATCGAACGCTTTGCTAGTTAAGCTGCAAAAGCAGCAAGGCTTTTTTACCAAGCTTCACACATCCAAGGATGCAGCAACCAAGACCAGCTTTGTGATATCCCACAAAATAGCTAAACACAGTAAGCCATTCTCAGAGGGGGAGTTTGTCAAAGAGTGCTTAGTGGACTCTGCAGCACTAATATGCCCTGAAAAAAAAGAAGCCTTTGAGCAAGTCCCGCTGTCCAGGCGAACCGTGACGAGAAGGATCGAGGACATTGCGGGGAATCTGGAGCTTCAGCTGCAACATGAAGTGGCAAGTTTTGACTTTATCTCCTTGGCTTTGGACGAGAGCTGTGATGTCCGCGACACAGCGCAGTTACTCGTATTTGTCCGTGGGATAACGCCGGACTTCAAGATTACGGAGGAGCTGGCAGCAATGCGGCCGATGAAAGGGACGACGACAGGGAGCGATCTGTTCACGGAGGTAAATGCGTGCATGGACACGCTGGGACTGAAATGGGACAGACTGGCAGGTGTCACAACAGACGGTTGTCCAAATCTTACAGGTAAAAATGTTGGACTTTTGAAACGTATGCAAGATAAAGTGACTGAAATCGACGCAGATCAGAAATTGGTATTTTTGCATTGTATTATACACCAACATGTGTTGTGCAAGTCAGTGCTAAAAATTCACCATGTTATTGATGTTGTTACTAAAATAGTAAACTTCATCAGGGCACGGGCATTGAATCACAGACAGTTTGTTGCACTTTTGGAGGAGCATGAGACTGAGCATAGTGACATCGGCTACCACACAGCTGTCAGATGGCTTAGCCTGGGCAAAGTGCTAAAAAGAGTTTGGGACCTGAAAGCAGAGATTCAAGAGTTTTGTGAGAAGAAAGGCAAAGACATCCCAGAGCTCTCAGACGAGGACTGGATGGCAGATTTTGCATTTGCTGTTGATGTGACTGCACTGATGAATGAACTGAACACCAAACTGCAAGGCAAGGGCCTTTTTGTTCATGAAATGCACAGCCTGGTGAAGGCTTTCATGAGAAAGATGCAGTTTCTTTCAAGCCAACTGGAGAGCAACACTCTCACTCACATGCAAACCCTGAAAGAAGTCACACCATCAGCTGATCACCTCCGCAGGTACTCATCCATGTTAGGAGCATTGCATGGTGAGTTTTCAAGGCGATTTGAAGATCTCCGAACAATCGAGGATGAAATGCTCATGATTTCCTCTCCCTTTACCTGCAGTATGGATAATGCACCCAGTGATGGCCAGCTGGAACTCATTGACCTGCAGTCTGATGCAGTCTGATGCAGTACTGGCAGAGCGCTTTAAGTCAGGATCTCTGCTGGATTTCTACTCTTCTCTCGAGGAGGAGAACTTTCCAAACATGAGGAGACATGCTCAGAAGATGTTGGTTCTCTTTGGCTCTACCTACATATGTGAACAAACATTTTCAAAGATGAAGTTTATGAAATCCAGGTATAGATCCTCTCTCACTGATGATCATCTGTCAGCTGTGCTTCGCATCTCCACCTCAGACATTCAACCTGACTTCGATGCACTCGTTAAAGCCCAGCAGAGACTAGATTTCTCTCACTGAACAAGAAAAAAGAACTTAAAAACACCAAATGAGGTGGTTAGACTACAAATGTAGGCATGTAAAGGAACCAACTAGCAGTGAACTGGGACACTTTCTTTGGAAGCCTTTTCTCAAAATCACAGTTCAGTGATGTTCAGTGACAGTTCAATATGATGTATCTTGCTGAATGTTTGGAGCACAAAGACAATGTTGTGATGTCTTAAGAATGCTAAGAACCTTTACACAACTTTCCAACAGTATATGAAACTCAAAATGTGTTTTGTAGTGAATGCGACTGAAAATGTTCACTAATATGAGTCAGAAATGGTGAAAAACGTTCACATTTTGTTTACCATTGTTTTGGGAAATTTGATTGAATAAATTACATTTTTTGTAAGGCAACCTCACTTTTTCATTGCTCAACTATAACATATACTCTTACCAGCTTGTCAAAACAATGCTATTTACTGCTTTTTATAAAGAAATACAATTAATATTATGCAGAATTGAGTTCAGCCTTTTGGCCCGGCCCTCCACAATATTTTTTGTTTCTCATGTGGCCCCATGAAAAAAATAATTGCCCACCCCTGGTCTAGAGGCACAAACAGAACACTAACACGAGAACACAGTCAAAGACTAACAATGAACCAACAATGAGAGACAGAAAAACCAGAACTTAAATACACACAAGACTAATCACACAAACCAGACACAGGTGAGGAGGGAGGAGAAAACACAGGGGCACCAGGTGAACACAATCGGGTAATTAGGTAGGAGGGAAAACAGACAGACAGCAACAGGCAAGACAGGAGGTGAAGACTTTTCAAAATAAAACATGAAACCAAAGACAGAAAAAGACAAGACAAAACACAACACAAACAGATCGTGACAGTAATTCTATGAGATTACTTCTAGGTTATCAGGGAAGGATGTTCCCAGTCCCTGCAAAAGTTTATAGATGTGAGGTTTTTATCTTAACACCAACAACTAAACATGCACTTCCTTGCCAACCTATCACATCAAAGCCAGGCATACTGTATCCAATCCAGCTGTGAGGTGAGAGCTCCCAGATGTTGCTGCTGCAGTGCTGTTATGTAAATGAGTGAAACTCAGAGATTACCCTGACAGTCACATGGGCAGGGCTGTTGGGATCATGGCTCACACTCAAACGCAGGCAGATAGCGGATTACCCACAGGATTTGCAGAGTAAAGCTGTCTTTTTAAGATGAGTTGGGACATTTCTGCTTTGACTGGATATAGTTGAAAAAAAACACAAAATAGGCCTTGGCTATTTTATGTGAAAGATGAGTGGGATTGCAACACAAGATGTTGCAAACACTGTGTGCAGAGTCAGTGCCTTACTGCGCTGACTCATAGAGTAACCTAAAGCATTTCAATCCTGGAGATAAATGTGAGTTGGTGGTGTTTGGCTCAGTTTCACTGTTTTTGCCTGTTTAAAAAAATGCTTTAATAATGGGGTTGGGGTTCAAGTGGGGTTGAGTTGAGTCACTCAAGCATCGAGGTTGAGGTTATTAATGTTTGTTTTAATATATACAGTAGGTATGTCTCTTGGAGCGTTTTGACATAGCATATTTTATACACTTGTAGAAATGTGTTGTGTTAAATAACAACACAAGATAAATCTATTACAAAGATAGGAGACATGTAAACAAATATTTGCACCACCCCACCCAACATAGAAAGCCATAATACATTGCAACTGATATCCATCCATCTATCCATCCATCCATATTCTCCCGCTTATCCGTGGTTGGGTCGCGGGGGTAGCAGTTCCAGCAGAGAGCTCCAAACTTTCTTTTCCCTGGCCACATCAACCAGCTCTGACTGGGGGATCCCAAGGCGCTCCCAGGCCAGCGAAGAGATATAGTCCCTCCACCTGGTCCTAGGTCTACCCCTTGGTCTCTTCCCAGCTGGACGTGCCTGGAACACCTCCCTAGGGAGGCGCCCACGTGGCATCCTTACTAGGTGCCCGAACCACCTCAACTGGGTCCTTTCGACGCGAAGGAGGAGCGGTTAAACTCCGAGTCCCTCCCGGATGACTGAACTTCTCACCTTATCCCTAAGGGAGACACCAGCCACCCTGCAACTGATATCAATTAATTTATTTGCAAAATGTTCCTAAACATAATAAGGCGACTCGAAAGTGAAAAGGTCTGTACATTACACACACACAAAAATCAAGAGTAGTTTGAACTGACATGTTTCACTCCAAATCGCAAAACTCTGTTGTTGACATGTTTAACAGCAGTGCTCGTCTAATGCAATTCGTAGCTCACGGAAACATGTATAAACTTTATTTGGGTAACATTTAGCAAGCTAACCTAGCGATATAGCTGTTGCCGATGTGTCCAAAACAATGTTCTGTTGGTCTCGCTGTGATGACAGTCAGGTGTAGGTAAAGTTAGCTACCTTCCTAGTTAGGTACGGTTAATTAACTGACATTGTGTTACTAAACTAATGTTCATGTTAAAACTTAAACAACAAATCCACTGGGATATGCTTAAAGTGAACTTCTGAGTTAATTTGAAGTTTGTTACCATTTTTAACACAGACTTATTTTAATAATAAGCACAAGAGTTAAAGCTAGCTAAGTGGCTAACGATGTCAAACTTGGCAAAGTGTAACGGCTAACTAACCTTCAAGTGAAACTTAAATATTAACGTTTACTCACCATTAATACACTTATAATGGCTTATTATGTCTAAATAGAGCTAATAAAATAATGTTTAACAGCTGTTCACATATTAGTTTAAGAATATACAATTTGTTTGATTCGAACGCTATTTCAAAATTCTAATATTATTTATTGAACAATAGATTTATACCATACTAATTTAAAGTAATGCATTTGAAAACACACCCCACTTGGCACTGACGCAACTTTGAGATTCACTGCCTTATTGGGCAAATGAGAGGTTTGGAAATTATTCAAATACATTTGTGTGTTTACTTTTTCATACAGGAGGCTTGATAAAGAGAGAAAAGCACTTTACTACTGGGCAGCTGCAGATATTCTGCACCAAATATAGCTGCTGAAACACACTGATTACACACGATCATTGCCATTTGCTTTTCTTGCTATTCACTATATCACTGCAGAATCCCTTCAGTGTTTTCAATCATATACAGAATCAATCAATTTAGAAAGCACACAGTCTTGTCAAACCTTGCAGGTTATTGAGACATGCTGACGTCATCCTCCCTTGCATGGAATTATTTATTATATAAATTATTGACTGATTTGGAGGAACTGCAGCTACGCCATGGAGGAGGGAGGGGACATGAATGGATTCATCACTGGAGACAGCCAGTTACACAAGGATGAACTCACTTTAAGTGAGATGCTTTACAATAGACATTCTGGGAAAACAGGGGGACGGGACAGCCATGCTGAAAGTTTAAGGAGAAGAGTATGCATGCTTTATCCAGATAAAAATCATTTTTTGTAGTACCATTTTATTTTTTGTTCTACGTTTTTATGGTTCATCCTGAAAAGGAGCCGCACAATCAATCAGAGAAAATGAGCAAGGGAATTCATGTGAAAGGAAAAGTTTGGTTTGGGCTTGCTGCAGGAGATGAAAAACGAATTCCCTCTGGCTTAATATATCCAAAGCACATTTAGAGAGAGCAAATCCACTTTAAGTCTTCGCTCTATTGGCTTTATGTCAAATAATATTCAACAACTTGAAAAAGTGCTTAGTATGCAATATGACTCAGGGCTTTGCATTATCACTATTTGATACAGTATGATGTTTCCATTGCAGTGAACACTGCAATTCATTAGTGACACTGCAATACAGTACATATGATTAATCTTCAGGTAAATTCAGAACAGTATGAAGGAGACAAAGGTTCACTTAACATTTATACTCATGTCTGATGAGAATTTCTCATCTTCAGATGTTGTAATTACATGGCCAAACTACTTGCTTGGAGACCCACGGACAATTGTTTTTTAGAGGGCTTCATTAGCGATTACATATATCATCAATATCAGATTATATAATGAAGTTTATATACAGTAACTAGATTTGTTTTGCCCCTATACAAGACATGGCCTCGATATACCTTTATCTCAGTGCAGAAATGTTTACATAAGAAAAGCACAGATGTTAATAATTGACATTAACATGAGATTTCAACATGGCACATTATTATCGCACCTAACTAATTAATTATTTGAGATAAGTACATGTTTTTATATTACAAAACAAAATTGCAATTAAATTACCCAAACCAATTCCCAAACTAGCTAAAGGGCATTTGCCTGCCTATTTAGTTATCCAGCCTAATCTTAACCTATTATACATCATGTCGTCTATGTTTAATGAAATGATACTTGTAGTCTTTTCTCTCTGTCTTTCCTCTCATCCATTACCTGTGAGTGCAGACAGGCAGGGGGCGTAGAGAGGCCGCTAGAGAGCAGCCAGAGTCTGCAATGTGCTGAGAGCTGGCAGGGGGAACTGGTCGTGGCAGAGCAGAGATGTAGTGCAGCTCTCTGGGACTCCGTGGCCAGCCGTCTATCACTCTCACCGGGGAACATTTGTCCGACATTACCGCGGAATAGGAATTACCGGATTACCTTTTTTGCACACCTATACTGCATGAATGTGTGGCGTAATGCGGCCGAGGAGAGCTACCTTTGGGGGGAAATATTTATGTTTCGGGACGGTTTTGTTGGAGTAGCTAGTTGCTAGCGCTGGGCTAGCGACTGTGCTGTCTACTTCCTAACGTGTTTGTTAAGATGCTTCGGTGGATACGACAACAGCTGGTAAACCTGCTCTCCTACCTTTGTTTTTAAATTAGTCCTCATTAGCCCACAGCAGTGCTCGTCTAATGCAATTCGTAGCTCACGGAAACATGTATAAACTTTATTTGGGTAACATTTAGCAAGCTAACCTAGCGATATAGCTGTTGCCGATGTGTCCAAAACAATGTTCTGTTGGTCTGGCTGTGATGACAGTCAGGTGTAGGTAATGTTAGCTACCTTCCTAGTTAGCTACGGTTAATTAGCTGACATTGTGTTACTAAACTAATGTTCATGTTAAAACTTAAACAGCAAATCCACTGGGATACGCTTAAAGTGCACTTCTGAGTTAATTTGAAGTTTGTTACCATTTTTAACACAGACTTATTTTAATAATAAGCACAAGAGTTAAAGCTAGCTAAGTGGCTAACGATGTCAAACTTGGCAAAGTGTAACTGCTAACTAACCTTCAAGTGGGTTAAACTTAAATATGAACGTTTACTCACCATTAATACACTTATAATGGCTTATTATGTCTAAATTGAGCTAATAAAATAATGTTTGACAGCTGTTCACATATTAGATTCAACTCACAACCAAAAACAAATTTTAAGTTAGCGTTTCTTATATTAACTTTAACGACATATTTGGATCGGCGGTGTGTTTTAATTAACTTCATAGTGACATCTGTATGGACTGGAAAACATGAACAGTAACTTAACGATCTCGAGAGTATCATTTGTTGAGAGAGCATCCTGTATTTGCTGTCATCACCTGTTGTTTGCCTACAAACATGGCTGTGTGGTGACGCCACGCCTCGATAGGCAAAGTTACAGGTAGTGCCGATAAACTTCCGAAATGATCCAAGTGAGCCCTGCCTGATCAGGTTTAAAACAAAACGAGCAGCACAGAGTGATTTACATGTCAATAGTAGACCGGTTTAATTTCGCTGGAGGAATTAATAATATGTGTTTCAATCATGATGCAATGACATAATGAACTTTATATTGTTTTAGTATGTTTTGTCAGAATAAACATAAGATAAGAACCTGCCTTGACCTTTAATGAAAGTCGTGTGACTGTTGGTTTGGGTGTGTGAGCATGTGAGCGGGCAATGCCCATGTGAATGAATGAAATGGGATTAGTCATACATTGGTCCAACTGTTGATGTCACCACAGCCAGTGAGTTTAATCAATGTTATAGTCTGTCTGAGCTCCCATCCCTTAGTCCCTGAGTGCACCCTGTACTTAAGTCGGGTTAGTGACACTTGCTTAGCTGCAAGTTGGTACATCTTTTCTTTCCAGTAATAGAGGTTAATTTGTGTCTTTTTCGAAGAGCACCTCAGAGAGTTATAACTCCATAAAAATAGTAGCCTCCTCCTGATTTGCGATAACTCTGTTAATTTGACCCATCCCATCCCACATAATTGACCTGCCTATTTAATTAAAAGTGTAATTTAAAATGCAACCGACCGAATGAAAAAGTTTGTCAGGGGGCATTTGTCTGACCTTTATATCAGTTGAAAGGTACTGCAGGGATACTCATTCCCTCATGCTCCTTATCAGTGTCTTGCTGGTGACATGAAGCAGAAAAGAAGATGAGATGAGTCCTAATGGGCAGTATGACAGGCTTTTAATATCCCTCTTCTCCCACCAGCAGTGCTGACATCCTGCTAGTAATGCATTCATATCATATAAGACTAACTCAAATTACAGTGCAAGCAACTGTTGCAACTTAGAAGACCTTTTGACATCCTGTTCTGCAAGTATCACATAGGAACTTGTTGTGCTATTCACTATTTCCTATAAGGAGTCACTATATTATTCCTGTCCGTTGCCCAACGCAGACAAAACGTTATTTTCCTAACTTTCTTACTTTAGGTTTCCCAAAGGCATACTCTAATGTAAAGCTTGTCTTTGGCATGGCTTGCGAGTGATCAGGGAATTTGGATATTGCTTCAATGCACCAAGAGAGGAGGGCTTTCAACATAGTCATTGCTTGGTAATGCAGACCAATGTTTTCATAATGTTATTTTAGAAAAACAAAAGAAAACTAGCGGTTATAAAATGCTCACTGATGCATTTCTTATATCAGGTTTCAGTGTCTGCAAGTTGATATGAGTAAAATGATAATAAGCCTTCTGTGTGTGTGATGTAAATGTCAGTTGGTATTTGTAACATACCGTTCTATACTATGCATCTTAGCCCTTTGAGCTAACAAACTATCCAACACACTTACAGTCGTGCTCAGGATCACATTTGGACATGTTCCAGCAACCCGAATAATAAAACAATTAAAATCTGAAGTAGAAAAACATTTGAATATTTACTGGCCCATGCCACCTTTGATACAATTGTTTAGTTCCATATCATCTGTAGCTCTTAAGGCCATCCATGTCGTGCCACATGTTGTTAGATATCTTTCTGTCATGCCTGTGGTCGTGTTGTTTGCTCTCGTCATAAGTAATATGGTCAAAAGCAGCACCTCACCGCATCTGACTGCAAACATCCCTCTAGCTCTTCCTCCTTGTGCTGCGGCTATTTATGCGACTTCCTCTCTCCCTCTTTACATCTCTGATTAGGCTTTTGATTAAAGGCCTCTTAATCTACGATACAGCTCAATGCTCTGCCGTGGTTCTGAAGTATTAGGCTTTGCAATGCAAGAATTCCCAAAAGGCTTTATGCAAGGTGTAATTACCTGTCTGCCTTCAAATTGATGGGGGCACGAGAGTCAGGGATAAAAATAAAGTCTGCTTTCTGATTTTAAGAGTGTTTACTAGAAAGCCACACTGAAATGATTGCTGTATTTTCAGTATTATTTATTCTTATATATATTGTCATTGCCATTGTCATTACAATAAACATTTTGTGTAAGTTTATAGCAAATTAGGACACTTAAACTTCTAAAGTTTAGTTGGAAAAGGTCTGATATACCTTTTTATTTAACTTCTTACTGGTAATAAATATAAGCCTGGTTGCAAAGTCTGTAAGCTTTAAAATCAATGTCTAACTTGTTATATCCATATTCACTGTGTTTTGATTAGTATAAATATTTGGGGGAATCAAAAATGGCTTGTACTTGGGTTCACCTCATTGCTTGTACTTAATAAAACGGATAGGTTAAGTGTCCCAAATGAGTGCCAGTCATACCTATCCATCAGCCAGGTATGACCTCAGCTCTATGCAGTTTTCAGACATTTCTACTCGATCATTTCCACCTAGAGACGTTGTACCAAAGTACTGAATCTAGCACTCTAGAGTTCATGTTAGGTCTCTGGCTCATCATCACTGCTGCTCATTGAACATTTGATGCCAGATGGTGTTCAAGATCATCTGAAAGTTTAACTAACATACATATATGTACATCCTCTGTTGATGATATACATATTCATATACATATTATCAACAGAGGCAAACACAAAAGTAATAGCCTGCTTTGAATTTAATGAAAATATAATGACCATATTGGGATCAGGTTGCCGTAGTGCATCGGAGGTTTCTAGGTTTCAAGGCTTTTATTGAGGCTGTGTGTGCATAGCTACAGTGTAGTTATGACAATGACAATCTTAGGTCACAGGCTCCTCCAACAGGGCAACAGAATGACGTGTATATATTGTAGATATCTGAATCTAGTGAATGGATGCGGTTTTGGCTGTATAGTGAGTCATGTTGTTGTTTTCTGAGATAAATGATAGCATGCATGTCTTGGGAATGAGCAATATGCTCAATCGATTGTCTCTATGTTTTCCCCATTTTAAATTCCTATGTTTTGGTGATTTCAATGCCTCTTCAAGGAAAACATTGTAGTTTACCTGTAAAAGTTAAATGCAGTTTGGCAAAACGCACTGCTAAATAAAGTGTCTTGTCCGTCAGCTCAATGGCTAGTGAATGTTCAACTAGCCAATCAATAGATTATCATTATATTTTCATCTGCTGAGTGGTGCAAATATACTATCGATTAGCATATTACAACAGCATCTGGCTTTCATTATATACAGGCAATTTGAGACCTTTTTGCCAAATGAACCGATTAATTGTGAAGCATTATTGTATTTGATATATGCAGCCTGAGGAACATGTTGTATGGTTGTTGTGACAGAAAGATTGGCTCTGGACTAATTAGAGTGTGTTATGGTATATGTATGGTCACACCAGGACACAAGACACTGCATATCATTTACTGTCAGGCTGTTTGAGATCTTTCATCGCAAATTTGAAAAAAGAAGCTGCATTAGATGTTAGCCTTCGATCATGCATATATCTTTGTTGGTGGTGGTGATAGAGAACAGAAGAAAAGTAGCAAAGGCGAAGCTAGTCAATGGAAACAATTTGTCATCTTAACCAATTCTTGTCTTGTTCTATAGATCTATAAACTTCAATTACCATTGATGTAATCCATCCTCAGTATGTGCACTTGCAAGTTCAACAAGATGAACCAAAAACTCAAGCTAATCGTTGTTTTCACAATAATAACTTTATTATGCATTGCAGTGTGTTCAAAACCTTTGGAAGAGGTGCTTCCCTTCATTTCACAAGGCCATATCTTTGTTACAGTTACACCTGGCTGTTAGGTATTTACTCAGCCAGCAGTAAAGATAACCAAAGCTATTGTGTGCAAAGATATTAAAGATTAAGCAACACGACTGATGATTGATTTATGTGGTGTTGTGCTAATCTCCGACTACTGAGACTGTCTGAAAACCTGGGAGGAGAGTACGAAAAAACGCCCTCCTACAACCACTATCTAGGTCCTTGCTGTAGTCATGTCAAAGTTGTGTTGACTCACTGGTTTACTGTCCTAAAGTGCACAATTATCATAATCGCTCTCCTTGTTGATCAATGTCAGTGACTCAACAGTTACTGTGTGAGATGTAGCCATTTATGGCTTACAAAGCTCACTTCCGGTCAGTGTCGGAATTACTGTGTCATATGCTGTAGGTTGGTTTACTATTCCGTGACACGGTTAAGTGTAAACTAAGAAACATCAGAGATTGCTTATTCCACTCAAAATGTGTTAAATCCATGTTAGTGGGCAGCTTTTTTTCTGACAGGTGTGGCCTTTCAAGGTGCATATTAAACAGCAATTATATATGCAGTTTTAACACAATGTCACAACAACTGAAGCCGGAAAAAAAAGACGTTTTATTTTTAGTTCAATGTGACCACCTCATGGGAAATGCCTAGCAGCCGGTGTTAACAAACAGTGGTATGATTTGGTAGATTTCTATTTCCCCAGCAGTGAAGTCAAGTTTTAGGGAAGCTCTAAAACTATGATTACAGTACTTTGTGGGCACCTTCATTGTGAGTCTGGATGTTCCTTTAAATGTTTTTAATAGTCGCACTGAGAAGGTTACAAAAGGCTTATCATCTCCTAAAAATCTGAGGTTTTGTTATTCACAGTGAGTTAAATGTCACTACACTTGTTACAGTGAGGTTTAAGTATATATGTGGTTTTACTTTGATGATGCACTGGAGGTGTGCATGTCACAAACAACAACACAAGCCAAAAGCAGCTCTTCCTCTTGAAGCTCAGTGACTGTTTCTGTATATACCGTTTTTCAATATTTAAAACTGATACACTGACCCAGTGAATTTATAAAATAATAAACAATATGAAACCAGCAGCAGATGGAGAGCTTGATAGAGTGAAGCAGAAAGTCAGTAATAGTTAACATGTGTCCCCGAACAGAGGTGATCTGTGTAGGAGTGTGTGACGTGTGTGTGTCGTGGCCGGATGCATTCGTGTGTGTGTGTGTGTGTGTGTGTGTGTGTGTGTGTGTGTGTGTGTGTGTGTGTGTGTGTGTGTGTGTGTGTGTGTGTGTGTGTGTGTGTGTGTGTGTGTGTGTGTGTGTGTGTGTGTGTGTGTGTGTGTGTGTGTGTGTGTGTGTGTGTGTGTGTGTGTGTGTGTGTGTGTGTGTGTGTGTGTGTGTGTGTGTGTGTGTGTGTGTGTGTGTGTGTGTGTGTGTGTGTGTGTGTGTGTGTGTGTGTGTGTGTGTGAACTACGTCATCGAGCAGTTTGCAAGTTATTGTGAGCTTTAACCTTCTTAGAATAGCGTTCGGGTCGAGTATGTGACACAGGACAATACCAGGAAATGATATAAGAACAGACAAGGAAATTGCATGTCATTGTGTTGCTCTGCAGAATATAAATGTAAACACATTTTTATCAATGATTTTATTGATTTAAAAATGATGGACTTACATTGGCTAATAAAATAGTCTACTACGTAGCAATGGTTAGAACGGCAACCATAACAATAGATGTTTTTAAGAGGATCAATTAACTTTATGTCAAGATTAGAATGATTCCAGCTCTAATTGCTCTGTAACTGAACATTGAGTAGGCTATGTTCTCGCCTTAGCAGGAATTCTGTACATTTCTGCAACACTGGTTGATGTTTTCTGCCCAGTAACTCTGAATCCTCTTGACATTTGTTTTTAATTAACTTAAACACTCCCATAGCCCACACCGTGTTCTGTTCAGTTTTCACTTCATGGCTGTCTTCTTCAATTTAGCTGATTTCCCTGTCCTCCAGCTTTTTGTCACTTTTAACCTCTGTTGCCTTTGCTCCCTTCTTGGTCTTGTCCTTCTACTTTCTTTTCTTTACTGGGGACCGTTCAGCCACCATGAATCCAAAATGCATGCACCTTTCAATCTAGAATAACGACAGAGGTCAAACGTTTTCTGTAAGTTTTCACAAGGTTTTCACACACTGTTGCTGGTATTTTGGCCCATTCCTCCAGGCAATTTTTGTCTACTAATTTTTTCAATTACCAAAAACAAACTTGCTGGTCAAGCATTTTTTGCCACCCTAATAATAATAATACTACATGAGACTTGTATAGCGCTTTTCAGGAAACTCAAAGACCCTAAACATATTATCTGGCTGCTCACTAATGTGCATTAGGAAAAGAAACCTAGAGAAACATGCAGTATTATTGGCACCTTTTCATTTTAGCTTGAATATGATTTCATTGATTATCACTGTATTTGTAGTCGTTTCTGTCAATAAACGTACTAAGAGTTGTAAGTAACCAGCTTTCCCTCCTTTTCCCCATATTTTCCCTTTGTTCCTCTTTCCTGCCTCTTCCCTCTTTCTTCTCATGTGTCCTCCCGTCCCTCAGGGCTTTGACCCCCCCCATCAAAGTGACACCAGGACGATTTATGTAGCAAACCGCTTCCCCGAGCATGGCCACTACATACCGCAACGCTTTGCGGACAACAGAATCATCTCCTCCAAGGTACCTAATGTTGTTCGAGCCACTATTTTTTGTATTTTTGTGTTTTCCACATGTTGTTATCACACTACAGGATATTATGTTAGACCGTCAATGATATTAAAGGTGGGGTAGGTAAGTTTGAGAAACCGGCTCGAGATACACTTTTTGTTATATTCCATGGAATGCTCTTAAAATCCCAATAGCAATGAATATCTGAAGTGCTTTGACAAAGAAACCATAACAAAATTTCATCTGTGGAAGCCGTAGTACTGTAAAAAGCACAACCAATCATTTCAGCCGGCCCGGCTAAAATAACTGGATGGCCTACCTGCCTGTCAGCCTTCCATCTGTGCACAAACTGATCTCGTGCCTTCATTGGTCATGTGCGTGTTCGTGTGTGTTGGAGGAGGGGCTCTGTAAGGAAGTGGCAGATTTTTTCCGGCTGTCTTTTCAAATTCTAGCGCACTCAAGCTGGTTTCTCCAAAATTACCTACCCCACCTTTAACGTACAATTGTCTACATAATAAAAGAAGGTAAGGATGTTGTTCTTGAAAATGTCTTAACTTCTTGAGATTTTGTCTTTATTTTCAAATTCTGTCATAACATCAACATGTTAGGATTTTTCATTTTAAGCCAAGAGTGCAAATTACATAAGTGATTGAACCACTGTTCACTTATTTATGAGGGTACTGTTTTCTTTTATTAAGAAACATCAACTATGACATGTTGCATGCTTGAGCAGTGACAGCAACAATGTGTGAAATAAAAGTCCTCGTCCCGTACATACACTGCTTTCTGGCATGTTGACAAGTGTTAAAAAAAAGTATCCGGTGCTCTGGAGTGGTGGGAGAGAGATAAGAAGTGGAGCATGATTTATCGATAAGAGGATCAACTTTGATAAAAAATAAACGTTTGTATTTGTGAGGGGATTAGGAGTTCAGATGAAAGATGAACAATATATTATATTCATAAATGGAGTAGACTAGTTGTATCTGCCTTGTGTATTTTTTTGTATATATTTAACTTGTTACTTAGCTCTTTGCATTCAAGAAGGCGGAACAAGAGTCTCAAATATATCTTTTTGAAACCCACAGATACCCTGCCTAAATAGCATTTTTACTCAAAGTTGTTTTTTTCTTTCTCTTTCAGTACACAGTTTGGAATTTCATCCCTAAGAATCTGTTCGAGCAGTTCAGAAGGATAGCCAACTTCTATTTTCTCATTATCTTCCTTGTACAGGTAATAACACTCACAAACACACCCATAACTCTTTTTTTACAGGTACACGTACTCCCCTCAGATGGTGACAAGTCAAGTGCGACCTTAGTTTCCCTGCCCTGAATTACAAATGTGTGTTTGTCTGTTTGCACACGAGTAAGCTATTGACTCATAGACTACTAAGGACAAGTAGCAGGACAGGTCTGCCTCCTAATTAAAACATTACACCAACACATTAAGTAATATGTGTGTCTTCTTTACATCTACCCGAGGCGTTAGGCCTTCACTCTGCATCAGTCAGCCTGTGCTGAAGTCAGATTTGCCTTTCAAATGTTCAGCCTGCTCCTGATTTATTTGGGCCTGTGTAGTGAAGCCAGACTAATCGACTTGACTCTGTCTAAAAAGCCTCTCTTTTCACCCACTCACCCGTCAGTGAAGCTGAAGTCAGACTTGTATAAAATCGCTAAGTGGAGGACCTCATCTTGACATTGTGAACATAAAGATTTTTTGTTCGATTTTTTGGATGGAGTTCTCAGCTTGGATCATAGTTTATGTAAAACACATTTTGCATAGGGTGTTAACTGACTTTTTCAACAATACATTGCACACAATTTTTCTAAGTTCAAATTTATTTCACCTCCTACAGTTACTCAATACGAACTCCATATTGTTATTTTTTATTATTATATTTTTTATTATGCTTTCAGCTTTTGTCCCATTGTTGTAGTCGCGATATCTCGAACATATTCAGGAAATTAAAACATTTGGCACAATTGTCCACTTTTGGATAGATTTTGATGGTTGAAGGTCACTTTAACCTCTGACCTTTATAGTGTCTGACGTTAACTCAAGCATTAATATGCTAAATATAAAATAAACACAAATGTGTAGTAGGATAGAAGGCAAAGTGATGACATTTTGGCCAGATATGGATCCAAACTGCACACCGCCCTAAAGTTTTAATTCCCTGAGATACAAAGTTGAAACAAAATTTAACAGTTGTAGTTTCCCTTGAAGGAAAAAGGCTTGTACTTGTCTATAGTTGCTAAATATATAGCAACTCTCCCCTTATTTCATGCCTCTCTATACTATTAAATACTCAATAAAGGCCACAAAACAAAATTGAACATGTGTTTGTGAATGAATGATTTATTAGTAAAGTAGTACTTTGAGGAAGATTTGTTTAAACATTTGCAGAGAAGGGTTAGTGTTGGGACACCTAAACTTTCTAAAATAACAGCTATTCAATGATTCATGTGAGGTTGGGAAATCTGAGTGTCAGCTTGAGTAAATGTTGCCTTTGAAGCTTTTCATATCCCTTTTTGAGTGTGAGTGTGTATATCTAAACAGATAGTTAACCTACGAGAATAGGAGGGAAGTTATAGGAATTTCCTGTTTCACACATCTGCCTGTACTTCTCTTGTCTTTCTACTTCACTTTCTCTGACAGGAAACACCCACTTTAACTAAGTCTCTCAATGTTCTACCTGCTGCACCTCAATTATTTATCTGCAAACTTGCCTCTTGTATTTGTCTTTCCAGCTAATGATAGACACCCCAACTTCCCCCGTCACCAGTGGTCTGCCTCTCTTCTTTGTGATCACAGTAACTGCCATAAAACAGGTGAGGAAATTAGCATATGGTTGCTTCCTCTTTGTTGTGCTGACAATGTGGAACTAACAAACAGTGCATAACATTAAAGTTGGATCAATTGTTGTTGACAACTAACCATTTCAAGTTAGTTTAGTATTCAGTTGAATTCAGATGCATTCCTTTTAGTGTCATTAGCCACAAAATAAAAATACATACAAATATAAAAAAGCTGTTGTTGTTGGTTAAGGATCTCTATTACCTAACCAGTATTGAATTTGGCATTGATATGAAAAGGTGTGTTTAGAATAATTGTCAGTACAGTTGATCAATAATAATAATAATATTCAACAAATGTATTTTCTAGGGCTACGAGGATTGGCTGAGACACAAGGCAGACAACGAAGTGAACGGGGCTCCAGTGTTTGTGGTTCGCAGTGGATGTCTCGTCCAGACAAAATCCAAGAACATCAGAGTAAGACGGCAAAAACGACACCCTAAAAGTACCTTGTTTATACCAGTCATTCAAGTTCAAAGCTTTGCTCTTTGTTTGAGTACAGGACATTACATCTTGTAAAACGTGTTCTTAAAAGCACCTACAAATAGCTTTATTCACAGCTTATAGACAACAGACATACATACTTCAAGCCTGGCTGTTAAATTCCTGATGCTTGGGGTGTTTATGTAGAGCTGGTCCATATAGAAGTAGAGGATAAGGACGTCAATAAAAACAGAACTAATTTGTATAAACTTGGATTTCCATAGTGTTCTTCCTGTTTTTGGCCAGCTACACAATGAATTGTTGTCTGTGTTAATATATAAATAATAAGAAACGGTGGAATCATCACAGAAAATATTTAATTATATTATGAAAATGCAGACTTTGAATACAATTGAACACCCGCTTAAAGAAAATGTTGGACACTTAACCAATATTGACCTTGATGTGTGTCCATCCAGGTGGGGGACATTGTCCGAGTGGCTAAAGATGAGACGTTCCCAGCTGACCTGGCGCTGCTGTCTTCCGATCGTGAGGACGGCACCTGTCACATCACCACAGCCAGCCTCGATGGAGAAACCAACCTTAAGGTCTGCTGCGTGATATATTCAATATGGGAGTATACGTGACAGTTTTTTTATTTAAAACTTTAAATAGACCTTATACTTGTGTCAGGAACATATATTTTATTTAATGAACAAGACTCCTGCATATCCACAACCAATCCAGCGATCCAAAATTGCAAAACTCCACTAGCCTACTGCTTACAGGTGCGCTTTCCACGTA
The DNA here is from genome assembly GCF_949606895.1 of Notothenia rossii. Taxonomy (NCBI): domain Eukaryota; kingdom Metazoa; phylum Chordata; class Actinopteri; order Perciformes; family Nototheniidae; genus Notothenia; species Notothenia rossii. The sequence goes on from NC_136912.1 coordinate 73,631,898, forward strand.
AAACATTTCCAAAACTATTTTTCACTTGCAGCCCTCTTCCTCTCTCCCTTGCATTGCTGCGTTTCTGTCGTTACTGCAGATCACTGGAGTCTTGCAAAACCAACAGCAGGATCTTGTTGATGGCAGTGTTGAGTGCATGCAACCTCATGCCACTCATAAACACCTGGGTCTTTTTATTGTGATATTATCGGTCTTGAACAGAATTAGAATACTTGATTAATTCCGTGGGGAAATTAGGTTTTGTGAAAGTTGCACAATTTTTTATATAAAATAAATAAATGTTTATATAAGTGTTACGTCCCAACTAGGGGAAGAGGAAAGCAACATACACCAGTTGGAATTGGTAATAATTATAAATAGTTTTATTGTATAACAGATAGAACAAAATGGAAGGCACGCAGCCTGAACAAACAAAAGGTCCAAAAGGGCGTGGGTTTCAACGGGCAACCAACAAAAGGAAGGACTCTAATAACGGGGCCTACTTACATACAAAGAAATAGGTACTAACAAACTAAATAGCAACAAAACATCCCTCACTATCAAAGTGGTACAGACTAACAAAAGGAGACTGTAAGAAAACACAGCTAAGGTAGAGGACAACAGTCAAACAATACTAACCTAATCTAGGCACATCTAATCACAACAGTACTGATGAACACGGACCACACGAGTTAACCACGGTTAACAGATTTGTACACAATCGAGAGCAACTAGCGAGAGGCATCTGTTCACACAGCAGAGCCTCCCAACTGATCATTGTCGACCGGCTTTGTAGTCGTCTCCGGAAGGTGTGCGCTGGGATTGGAGCGTGTTGGTCCCGTCAGCTCCAATCTCAGTCTTCGGGGCGCCCGATGGGTAGCCAATGACAGTAGGGCAAAATTCAACACACATTCAAAACAGAATTAACAGGGCTGGGGAGGCGGCGGCCGTAACAATACGCATATTAAGTTATAGTAATAATGTGCAATAAAAGTCTTAGAAGAGTACCAATATGTTGTGTACCTTTGTGCTCTGAGGCAATGCATCTTCAAGACACATTTTAAAGCTGTTGGATTGGCAGACATCAGAGGCCTGTTCTACGAAGCTGGTTCAACCTAACCTGGATATGTTTGAGTTAGCCGGTTGGCCTAATCCAAAACATACGCGCTCTCGCTAAACTGTACTACGACGCAGGTTATCAAGTGGATCGCTCAAGCCAGCCGTGCCGTATCTAGTTAGGTGCGCGTTCACATGAAAGGGGTGGCATTTGGAGCATTCGACCAATCACAAACATGGACAAGCGTACTGACAGCGCAGCGTCAAACTTCCTGAATGAAAAGTGAACTTTAATATTAGACATATGAAGGAGTTAAACTTTAAATATCCATGACTTAAACATTTTATCCAGGATAAAAGCCACATAGCTGCACCTGCAAGGTGAATACAGCTGGTAACAGAAAAAGTGTTTGAATGCGTACATTAACAGGTTTATGATATCACTGCCCCGTCTAAGACACGAGTGGATCTGACTTTAATTACATTTGTCTCGAGTGTTTCGTCAACTTAATGAGTTGCTTAAAATAATACTTCTGCATACAGTATGTGACACTGAGTGCTGCACGGGCATACGGCTCAGCTGACTCAGATAAGGAAATATATGATACATTATGATGTGATATGCCGCAGATTGTACTTAATGTTACTCTGATCCGGTTACTTATGTTGTGGCAGATATTTAAGTAAGCTTTCTTAACGCTAATGTTATAATAGTCAGATTGCTCTGAAGATGGGAGGTGATATTCTATTAATGTTCACGTTCACACAGTCGGTGATTTTTGCCGGCCTTCTTTCCTGCAACGGCAGCTTTTCTGTATTTCCTTTCTCCTGTAATATGACTTGATCGCTTTAAACTCCGCACACTGAGCTCTGATTGGTCAGCAGGCAGTGCTTTCACTGAGTTGAGCTCTTAGCCTGCAACCTAACCTGCTCCGGGGCAGGTTTGCCGCACAGCATAAGTTACCATGGAGATCTAGCCTGCTAAAAAGAGAACCAGCATCATAGGACCGGAAACCGCGAGTTTTCCCTGAAGTTAGCCGGCTAAGCGAAAATCCTGCTTCGTAGTACAGGCCTCTGGTCACATGACCAATGCCAGTTTGTGTCTGTGCCAGGTGTTTGCATCTCTTAAAAATACACCTTTAAGTTACTCAGATAGGATGATATAGTTTAAATTTTTTGCACGTCCTAATTCAGAACATCCTCTCCTTCCCTCACACCTACAGTCTTGCCAGAGGCCGTATTGCTTCATTACCTCTCTAACGACATGCTGCTGCTTCTGTTATAGTTTATTTCTACAGCATAGTGGGTTCTTTGTGTTGCCCTAGGAATGTGTTGGCGTAATCTTTGCCCCTTTTGATATATATGTATTCATTGCTGCAGCTATTTTTATGCTACAATGTATACAGTGATTCTGCTCTTTATTCTCCCCCAGGAGTGCTTGTCCCAAAACACTCTAGCTACAGTATTTTTGGATCAGGTTTATCTGTCCAAGTATACATGACAATTTTGAAAAAAAGGGCTCAGCTGTTTTTGGTTGTGTCAGAATATGTGGGGTGTTAAGGAAGGTCAGATGGATTGAAAGCTAACAGCGGTCCCAAATGGTGTCTTCATGTTTATTTATGCCCTACTTATTATTGCTGCTCTGCACATTTACAAGTGTAAAAAGATGGGTGTATTCAGTATTGCTTGGCTGTGTTTTGTTGCTTGCTTGCATGTCTACTTGAACTGAATAGTTGACAGAGTTTACTTGAATAAGGTTTTGCCTTTTTATGTTGCTCCGCCTGGCTTTGCACTGTCACGAGAGTGTTTGGTTTGTTGCTGTTTTTCAACGATCACCTAAACCTAATTATTTTAGGAACATCTTGCCTAAGGTCTGCAGTTGGATACCAACCTGTTGGCTCACACTGGCACATTTACACAAATGTATATATGTGTTCTCCTTAGAGAAATGCAGTAAAACAAATGTTGCTTGCATCTCACCATCACACTATGGTACAGATTTTACAGTAGATGCACTGTATGGTTGCGCCTCTTAAATCTTCAGTGCAACTGGCTTCATAAAACAAAGCTCTATGTTCTAACTATATATAATTTTGTCCAAGATTGCACATGTGGTCACACCCTGTCTTTTGTATAAAAAAGTCCCCTAAAACAAAAAATGTATCTAATTTTATAGAATGTTTCTCTTTGATTTACATGTATTTGTGTGTTTCATGTGTGAAGACTCACTTCTCTGTGGCGGAGACATCAGTGTGTCAGTCGGTGACCCAACTGGAGGCTCTGCAGGCTGTGGTGGAGTGTCAACAACCAGAAGCTGACCTGTACAGGTAATCCAGTCTATGTGTGCACACACCTTCCGGATAAGAGCAGGAAAAGACCAGTGCAAAGTCACTTATAGTAAACGTAGCATATACATACTGCATTAGAACATTAACAGCCAATGTTCTGCCTTTCAAATCCTCATAAAGGAAATACTCTGGCTTTATATTTGCTTTTTACTTGTCAATGTAAGTAACAACTGCAAGTATATATTAATATTTTCAATTATTTGATATTCTGGGATCTCCAAAGACCCCTGGTTGTAAAAAGCCACAACAATTCATACATGGTATAAATGCCCAGCCAGAGATGTGTTATTAAATGATTGATGAAGTGAGAAGGCTTCATCACCTCTTCAACAACCCTTCTTCCTCCTGTCGCTCTCAGCTAGCTACTTTAAGATCGATCAGGGTATTTTAGATCAGCCAGTTTGTTTCGGTGGCATTTTTGTCCCCTCCCCTCTCTCTTGGTTGCTGTGACTCTCTCTTAACCCTCAGTGTTTACATACACTTTACTAAATCAACTGAAAGTGAAATTCACAGGCCTTCATATGTCATTTTCCTGGAGTTGTTTTTTTCTTCTGACATCTGGAAACATTCTCAAATGTGTTCATTAATCACCAATCTGTTATTCCAAATACTGCAAGAAAAAAGTCTGTGCATGCTGCAGAGGCCTCGATCTAATACATTTAGAATATGTCAGAGTGTAGTGGAGAATATGATTGCTGACCAGCTGCACATAAACACAGGAAGCACGTTATTGAAGTGCATGTAGAAGCCTCTCTCGGATTTCCGCCATTTACATTTATACTGTAACCGAGTTTCCTGTGTGCATTCGAATGTACTTACTGTCCCTCTTACACCACTCAACTAAAATGCATTTTGTGTTTTCCAGGTTTGTCGGTCGGATTACGATTACTCAGCAAGATGAGGAGATAGTCAGGTGAGACCAGATTTATCCAGCTGCTTGTAATTCAATTAACAATAGTATGTGTGCTAGATAAGCCAAACATACAGCCCAATAAGATGAACAATAAATGGTATTACATGGCTGTCAGTTGATAGGGAAGCTTTGAGCATAGGGTTACAAATGTTAAAAAAAACTACTGGCCTAACTTAGCTGTTTGAGAAATGAAGCTCCTAAATTTGAAAAAAACAACTTCAAATTGCAGATATATAAGCCTTGTCGACTTTTGAGTGTTGAGTTGAGTTTATATGAATGTCCTACTGTTTATTTTCTGTGCCAAAATCACATCCATCTTTTTCTGTATTCATGTTTTTCTTTTTTTTCTTTTATGTCAGACCGCTGGGTCCTGAGAATTTGCTGCTACGAGGAGCCAGGTTGAAAAACACCAAAGAGATTTTTGGTGAGTCAGTACAGATACAAATCAAAAGGAAAGCTTTTTTAAATGTCAAATCCTCCACCTGAGAGGGAAGCAGTTGGGGGTACATTTAATATATATCAATGGATGATGAATTAAGAATTTTTTGTATCCAAAATAAATCAATTGACAAAAAAAACAAAAACAGGTTGCTTCTGAAATGCTTCCAGTGGATTATAGAAGCAACAGAGAGAGGTGACACACAGCCAAGGTGGAACTGACACTAAAAACAATTTTATTGGACAGTATGGGAAAAACAGACCTCTCATTATCATGTGACAAAAGTATGATTATCTCAACTGTAGACTTTTAGAGCAATGGTTTAGTAGTCTGTCTGTCTTTCTGTCTGTCTGTACTGTGATAAGTGCTTCAAATGTAATCAAAATGTTATCTACATTTCCAGATGGACTATATTCAAATCACAAGTTGAACCATATTTATTCAAGGCTAAATATGTGTTAAAATACCATATGTGAATAAAGTATGGTGGAGCTGCAGAGATATCTCAGGATACAAATAGATTATTGCAAGCTGAACAAAACAGATTTTACACAAATCCTCTTAAAAAAAATCACACTATGATCATAATAATATATTTGGCAGAGAAAATGCGAAAATGTTCATTATTCCAAAAAAATATGCAGTTTCAATATCGGTGAGAGCTATCGTTATTTTTCACAAATCATGCAGCCCTGACTGTTATTGTGTAGCATGGAGAACCAGACTCAATGACCTACCATGCAAACATTGATCATTTCAGTGTCTCACGTTTTCATACCTTTTATGTGAAGGGTTATTAACAGGCTAATGTCTAATTATTGCTTAATCCTGTGCTGTTGCAGCTGTGGCGGTTTACACAGGGATGGAGTCCAAGATGGCGCTCAACTATAAGGGCAAGTCTCAGAAGCGCTCTGCAGTGGAGAAGTGAGTGGTCTCTCAGAGGAAGCAAATCTCCTTCTGTTTTAGGAGATAACCTTTAAATATCAAATATCCTCTCCTGTCAGGTCCATGAACACCTTCCTCCTCATCTACCTGGGCATCCTGCTGTTCGAGGCCATTCTCAGCACCATCCTGAAGTACGCCTGGCAGGCTGAGGACAAATGGGACGAGCCTTTCTACAACCAGAAGACTGAACAAGAGAGAAACAGCAGTCCGGTTAGTGTTCTTCGTATTAAGCCCCAGAAAGAAGCATTGATTTTCTTTTTGTAAGCAGAGCAAGCTATCAGCCGCAGAGATAAGATGAGGTGAGATTTTAGTCGACATTCCACTTCTGTTCTTGTTGCTCCACTTTAATCTCCACTCCGAATAATAATGGGCTTTCTCTCTCTATTGCAAGTATAAGGTAATAGGGGGAGTGAGTGAAGACGTAAAGACGAACCCGAGCTTGAATCCACACATACACACACACACGCACGCACACGCACAGATCTAGACGGGTGATGGAAGGGTGGTTTCAGTGTCTCGAGGTTTTGTAACAAGGCTTAAGTGAGGAAGTGCCTTTCATGGGGACAGTCTGCCGGCCTATCACCCTATCTGCCAACACTGATCAGTCAGGGAGAACAGCAGCCTCCCTGTCTTGAGACTGAGGGGTAAGACATCTCTGTTCAGTGCACTCCCTTATCCCCGGAGACAAAGAGAGTAATACCTGTAACAAATGAATGGCTGTGTTTTTACCATTAGTTTAAAAGCAACTCCAGCCCCCTGTCCCCTTTTTATACCATAAGCCAAGGATTGCATGTCTCCCCATCACAGCTATCTCCTCTCTCTAGGGAATATATTGGTCCTTCACTAGACTGAAAATTATCTCAATACAAGGCCTACAGATTACAACAAGCCCAGGAAAACATTATTACAGTTGTTTCCCCTCCCTGCTTTGTAATCAGAACTATTCAGATTTATTAGGTTCAATTCTTTATTTTGTAAAGTGGGATAGGCAGAGCTCAACTGTAGGTAGCATGTCATAAACCTGTCTCTTTAAAGCTGCTGACACTCAATCTCTCAGTATGTGGTACTCTCTTACTCTCCTTTCCTGTCACATACAGTAATTACCTCCATAATGGGAATGAATTACCCTGCCTGCTTTGATTTACAAGGATCATCGATCACACCACCATTCTGTACGGGGCTGAGATGTGTATAAAGTAGAGCTGAACATGAAATGTTATTTTTAAATGCAATATGGATAAAATACTGTTCTGAATTAAGTATAGTGGTGCTGTAAAGATGTTCCTAACAATTGTATTCTCTTTAGAAATCCGTGTTACAGATCATTGCAAACAATCCACAATATTGTGAACATATTGCAATATTTGTCAAAATAATAGCAATAGCAATATCTTTTTTAAATTGGTTGTCCCCAGTAATCAGCACATTTGTATTCCAATGATATTGTTTTTGTTTGCAACATTGCCAAAGGCATTTCTCTATTTTCCATCTCAGATAAAGCACAATGTAAGCTGAGATAAATGACAAAGACCGATTGCGATACTCTTGTATTATTATCCTAAATGGATCAGTTTACAACATATTTCTCCAAATGCTCTTACAGGCATTTTTTGTTATTTACAAACTTACATTGATTCCTGTTTTTTACCAAATCATCATCCTTCTTCTCTTGTCGCTTTTTTCTGTTCTCTTTCCCTCACTCTCCATCTTTCTTCCAACTACTATTACAAACTGTTTCAATATCTTCCCCCAGAGTTCAGGTCACATTGGTTTATCTCGAGACCTTGTTTCACTTAGGCCCTCTGTCTTGTTCTCTTTTAGATCTTGAAGTTTATCTCAGACTTCCTGGCATTTCTGGTCCTCTATAACTTCATCATCCCCATTTCGCTCTACGTTACTGTGGAGATGCAGAAGTTTCTTGGCTCCTTTTTCATTGGCTGGGATTTGGACCTTTACCACGAAGAGACCAACCAGAAAGCTCAGGTCAACACATCTGACCTCAACGAGGAGCTGGGACAGGTAGGCCATGCAAGTGCCTGAACACATACATAAAGCATAAGAGCAAAGAGACATTGACTTGCATAGACATTTGAGTTTTTCAGTTAGATATGAAATATAATGCATATTAAACTGCAGGAAATATAACCTTTTTGACATAACATAAGGGTTTGTATTTTATTAAATAATCAACACATACATTGTCATCCTAATAATATGAAAGGACACTCTGCCTCACATCTACTACTTGAATAATCATTTTATTTATTTTCTTAGGTGGAGTATGTGTTCACAGATAAGACGGGTACGCTAACGGAAAACGAGATGTGCTTCCGTGAGTGTTCAATCAATGGCATCAAGTACCGGGAAGTTAACAGCAAACTGGTGCCGGAGGGAATGACTGACGATTCACCAGACGGTTCTACACCTCACCTGGTAACTCACATATGAATTTAGAACATATACACTGTTCCCAATTCTGCTATTTAACGAGCACCACCAAAGGATATGATTAAAGGGGCCCTATTGTGCTTTTTAGGGTTCTCCTTTTTCTGTACTGGGTAATATAGGTTTTGTGTATGGAAATGATCTGCAAAGGCTAAAATCCCAAAGTTCCATCCAGAGAGAGTTTCTCTCCCACACACTGATCCCCCCTACCCCCCGCCATCCCACCCCCCCTACCTGAAATGGTTTTCTTTGTTTACTTATGTAACATAGTGACATCATTTTGTAACACTTGTGTTTCTATTGGCTAGCGCTCGAACAAATTGTCTGTGAAAGCTTAAGGGGTGGGACATCTCTAAGCTGTTGACCAATCACAACAGAGCCGGCCGGGAAAAGACAAATAAAGACTATTTGAACAGTAAAGCATGTAAACATGTTACGGGCAGAGGAACAAAATACAAGTATGAACCTGAAACTTTGCATAAAAGAGCCCCTTTAAATTGTCATTTCATTGTCTATTAGACAATGATGTTATAAGGAAAGACAATTGGCCTAATGGATTTATCCCTGCTGCAGCATAAAATGCACAAAATGATTGACTTTTAATCACATCTCCCTTATCTTTACAATGACAGTTAACATTCTAACCCCTTCCTGTTCTTTTTTCATCCAGGTGGGTGAGGAATTATTATTTCTCAAGGCGGTGTCCTTGTGTCACACGGTTCAGATCAGCTACGATCAGCCAGACGGGGGCGGAGACCCATTCTCCCATTCAAATGGTTTCTCTTCCAATCACATAGAGTACTACGCCTCTTCACCCGACGAGAAAGCTTTAGTAGAGGCAACAAAGAGGTGAGGGTACATTAAATTCAGCTAAAATAGCTGATTTGTGCATGCTGACTTAGAAACCAAGAGTGTTTTCGACATTCTCATTTTACTCACAGCACTCCAACTTTTTTCCTGCTGTAACCCTTGTTTTTGAGGGGGGGTTTTTTGTCACGATTTAATGTACAGTGAAAACCCTCTAACAAATGATTGTGTAAAATGTCTCAAATACATTAATAGAAAGAGATCACATTCTCTTATACCAGTTAGATCTAGTGTACATCTACATTTCCAACTATAAGGCTTCATTGGGCAGGAGTCAGGGATTCATTGCATCTAATTGAATTATGTCATGCAGTGAGGGTTGCACCCATGACCCAATGCCTTCATGCTCCATTTGGCCCCAGACAGTGCATCTGTTCTGTTTTGTTTTTGTGTTTTAATTTAAACTGAAAGCAGACACAGTTGGAAACATAACCTCAATATTCACCTGCAAACATAACACCTGTTAAAACACCATTTATTTTAAAAGGCGTCACAGTTGGTCAGATTACTCAAAATATATTGGTATTACATATCTTTGGACTTTATTCTGCTGTTGTTGGTATTCTGTATTGTGATTTGCCAATTCCTTAATAATGAGAGTAGTGCTGTGACATGTTAAGTGCACAACCCCATCCAGGGGCCTCATTTATAAACGGTGCGCACGCTCAAAAGATGGCGTACGCCAGTTTCTAAGCAATGTTTGCGATTTATAAAAAACAAACTTGACAGGAAAATGTGCGGTCCTCCACGCAAACTCTGACCCATGCGTACGCACTAAGCACACAAACGGAAGAGATGAGAAACTGCGACACCGTTAGCAGAAGGAAGAATGGAGAGAAATATTTGGAAATAATACCATCAATAAAATGTTACTTCTCATTTATCATATAAGAAGAATTCATTTGCAAACATTGATTAAAGCCAATCTTAAAATGATTTAACAAACGCCTGTTTGAGACTCCTCAGTGCACACAAAAACCTAACTTGGAGAAATAAATATATGCATATATATATATATATATTAGGGCCGGGACTCGATTAAAATGTTTTATCTAATTAATTAGAGGTTTTGTAATTAATTAATCAAAATTAATCGCATTTTTAATCACATATAAATATTTGACCTGAGAACAGTGAGAAGATGTCAATAAAGTGTGCCGTCACACAGAGGTAATTTGAATTGCTTACCGGGGTCCAATGATCCCCAGTCAGGGCAACACATTCGGCTTTCTCCAATAAATTCTCTTTATCTTCCTTTTCATTGTCATAAAGCTGCTGGATTCTTTTTGTCACTGTCTTTCTGCATGGCAGCTCATATGTTGTGTCAGACGATGCAATCTGTAGTACCTTTTGCAGCCCCTTATTTTCTACCACTCCAAGTGGTCTACAGTCGAGTGCAATCCAGTGAGCTGGTTATTTTTTTCAGACGTGGACTTAGTTATCCTGGCCCTGAAACCAGTCATCTGGTTGAGTGTGGGTTGGGTGTGGGTCATACTTGTCAACCCTCCCGATTTTCGCGGGAGACTCCCGATTTCATTGCCCTCTCCCGGTTTCCTCCCGGGGTCATATTTCTCCCGCATTTCTCCCGATTTCTGAGAAATAAGATTTACACATGACTGTTTCCACTCGGACTTTAATACAGCTACACCATTGTTTGGTTTCCATGGTAACACGTCTCTTTAGTAGCGCGCGCAACTCAAAGTCTGAGAGGATGAGGCAGATATTCACAGAAAACAGAACGAGAATCGACAACTACTCTACTCTCTGCTCACTCCTTTCCTGTAAAATGCAGGTCCAGCCCACACATATGCTCCATCAAGGACGGCGCTACTACAGGCCGCAAGGCAGTGCACTTACAACTACAATAAGCATGTTAATGTTAATCTAACAGCTCCGGCGATCCACGGGGCCAACCACAGCGGTCTCATCAGCTTCTTCGTTCATGTTTGACTATTGTTCACTGTGGTTTGTTGTTGTCTGAAGTCATGAACGTTAGTTGGTGCTCCAGTATAATCGGTACGCCTGAAACTCATCCAGTGAGAAACGTTCCGCAGGGCAAAAATAAGTGCGATTAAAATGCGTTAATTTTTTTAACGCGTTAATGTTTGTGTAATTAATTAATCTTAATTAACGCGTTAAAGTCGCGGCCCTAATATATATACATGTTATTGAAAACCACCTCAAATATGTTGTCTTAATGTTATGACATGTATTCTCATAAATGATGCGGTATGCAGGAGGACAGAATTACGTCTAAACTGAGGCCGTTTTCCTTTTCTATAGGTAGATACGAGCATGGTTTTATATACTATCATGTTTAATCATGTTTTATGCCGCTTGCTAAGACTTGATAAGTCGCTCATAAAACACAGGAGGTATGGAAACTAAGAACACCATATATTTGGTAGATTTGGCAGCTGATATAACTCAACACATTAGTTGTATTTCCTTTAACGGGTGGATATAGAGTTGCTGCAGTGGAGACGGTGCGCACGGTTGATCGACAGCTGGAACACAAACCACCAAATAAAATAATAAACATTAATTGACTCCACTCCGCAGGGATCCCCCGATACCTTCTTACAGTTTCTCATCATGGGGGGGGGTCTCCTGTCCCCGGCACAAACACACTGACACACTGCCTGAGGAAGGTTATGTGTATTTTGTCATTAACTTTTTTCGGACCACTTATTTATTTATTTTGGTGACGATCCGACCTCCATGCTGCTACTCTGGTTCAAACTTCATCCACCAAACAATATGATTTATCTCGACCTCCCAAAAGAACCAAAATCTGACACGGTGTGAGGTGTCTTTTTTTAGCTGTTCTGTCGTCATTTCCTGCGATCTTCTTCCTGCAGTCAGTCAAAATGAATATTAATACGGGGCGTTTCTTTGATTATTTATAGGCAAATATGGGGGTTACGTGAAGCCCGCAAAAGCTGCGCTGCATTTTGAGTTGATTGAGATTTATAAAGGGAAACCGGCGTAGGACGTGCCGCACTCAAGTCCTACGCCGGTACGCAGTGTTTTATGAATCGGAAAATGTCTGTGCGTATTTATTTGCTTTGTCCTACCACGTAAGCAACCTTCCTGTGTGAATCCTACGCAAGGCTTTATAAATGAGGCCCCAGAGCTTTTGCACTTTGCCCTGCTGCAAGTACATATAGTCAGCCAAAATAGCAGGTGAAGATTGAGACTGTGCACTAAATATCTACCTCTTAGCACTTGTCGCTGACATAGAGTCCTGAGTGGCCTGAGGAGACTGCTCTAGCTAAAAGTTACATCGTTTTTCTTGTAAAGACCCCGTATTTAAAGGTCAGATAGTCCATTCTCCAGAGAAGGTCACTTTAACTGCTGTCTGTTTTTTCCTCAGGCTGGGAGTGGAATTCACTCGCTGCAGTGGAGAGACCATGGAGATCAAAACATTTGGCAAGTCAGAAAAGTAAGTCTAACCCCTTAATACTATGAACAACAAATAACCATGCAATACAAACACATCTATTCGCAGGAAAGAAACTGTGTCTTCTGTCCTGCGAGTCCAAAGTGAGGTTAACCTAAGTGTGCTCCCTCAGATACAAACTGCTCCATGTGTTAGAGTTTGACGCTAACCGCAGGAGGATGAGCGTCATACTGCAGACTCCCTCAGGTAACTCCACCTGAACGTATACAGTATTTTAGCATTATTGACTATATATTTACTGCAGCAATAATAAGCACTTGACGGAAGAGCAATGGATCATGATGTCTAACAGAAGATGGAAAATAAATAAAACGCTAATTATAAAAAATAATATAAACTGCAATTAAAAATATATTATAGACTTGTTGTTATGTTCATTCTAAGGGTTTTCATTAGTTCATGTTGTGTACCAAATTAATGTTTCCCATTGCATTAAGAGTATTTTGACAACGTATCATCTTATTATGTTTTGACTTTAAAGGTGGCCAAGTGCTGTTCACCAAGGGCGCTGAGTCGGCCATCTTGCCTTTCGCTACCAGTGGTGAGATCGAAAAGACGAGACTACACGTTGATGAGTTCGCCTTGGTGAGAATTCCTTCTTTTTCTTTTACAAAAGTTTAAAATGTGTTGCCTCAACAGGCTCTCCAGCAGCTTTCATGACTATATTACACATATGTTTAGTGGATGGATGGCCGTGGGCCTGCCTCCTGATCCATATAATCAGAAGTGCGTGTTCTTTATTTGCGCAGGCCTGGCATTTCCAGGCACTGAAGTGATTACTTTTAGCTCTTTGCTCCACCAAACACACATACTGTACACACACACACACATCTGGCCCCCACATCATGTCATCGGACGTCAGTACCCGGGAGACGGGGTTCTGGACCGGGTTGATTTGTGGTCGTCTTCCCCTCTGGCTGGTTCTGTGATTTAAAGCCAAGCTCTGATCATGTGTTTTCTGTTCTTTTTCTCTGCCTTTTTTCAGCTTGCTTTCCTTCTTTTTTCTCCTTTACACATATTCTTAACTCACTCACGCTTTCCTCTATACAAAGCTCACCTCTTCCTGTCTTTATATTCTGTTCTTTCCTTTTTTTTAAAACATTTTTTATATTCTGACTGACGCCCACCTTCCTCCTCCCACTGCAGAAAGGATTGCGGACCTTGGTTGTAGCATGTCGTCACTTCAGCCCGGAGGAGTACATTGATGTGGACAGGCATCTGAACGCAGCCCGCACCGCGCTGCAGCAGAGGGAGGAGCGGCTGCAGGAGGCCTTCAGCTACATCGAGAGAGACCTGCATCTCCTTGGAGCAACGGGGGTCGAGGACAAGTATGAACACAAACAAATACATTTGAATTGGGGGTGTAACGGTTCACAAACATTTCGGTTCGGTACGTACCTCAGTTTTTAGGTCACGGCTCGGTACGTTTTCGGTACAGCAGAAAAGATTATCACAAAACATTATTTTATTTTATTTTTTAAATTATTGTTAAACTGTGAATAATGTATTCACTCCAATAAATACAAAATATAATAAAATGAAAATTAAGGTGCAGCATTTCGAAGAACTGAAATAATCTGTATTTGAACTGTATGTACTAGTACCTAAGCAGCCAGTTTGACATTAGGACCTGCTTGTCATTGTATTTTCGTGTTTTTTAAAGAAAAATGAACTTGTCCACATTGCTTGCAGAAAGGGCAGATCTGCTGGCACTAACAATGTCTCCTGCTGTGGAGAACACCCTCTCGCTAGGGACAGAGGTAGCAGATACAGCCAGGTAGCGCTTTGCTAACATGGCAACATAAGGATATTTGGCGTTTGTAATGGCTTTGGCTCGGTCTGAAGTTTTTGCTCGTGGTGGAGGCTTAAATGCTAGTGGGAGTTGGGTTTGCACTTCAGTCTTTTTTCTTTTGGTACCGGTGATATTCACGTTCGGGTGATGCCTTTTCAAATTAGTGTGCAAGTGTGATGTATTGCCAGCCGCGTAACCAATTTTAGTTGAACAATGCCGACAAACAGCTTTGGTTCGGTCCACCTGTCTTTGTCCGTCATCCTTGTACGTAACTGCGAAACAAAAATGTTCCCAAATCGGAGACTTCAATGATGCTGGAGGATTTTCAAGCTCAACTTTATCTGCGTTCGCCATTTCGACAGTTCCTGAAATGACTGACTAAATTTGAACGCATCCCTGTGACCACCTCTCGTCCAATGAAATGACTTGGTCGCTCTATGACGCATTGAACCCAATGTGAGAAAATTACTCTGAATGCTGCGACGCAATACCTGAGATTACTTCCAACAAGTTGTTCACGTTCTCAATTTTTTACGTTTAACGTTATATTTGTTCAATACACACGTGTACCGAACCGAAGGGCCCATACCGAATAATTTCTGTACGGGTACGTATACCGTTACATCCCTAATTTGAATGAATCGGTTCTGCCCCTTTAAAAAAAAACATTTTCATACCTCTTATGCATATGTCGTCTTTCACATACAAATCTTTACAGTCCAAACAGAAAGCAGCACCGAAATGTTAGTTTCTTAAAAGTTTTGGAATTAGGTTACCCTATTTCCTCTACCCTAATATAGTTGAGGGGGTGCTCGTGAGCTGTCAACGGGGGGGGGGGGGGGCGGGGAGCCTCGCTGCGTGGAAACGGCCCGCTGAACGACCGGCAGTTCTGTGATTCTCCAGAACACACAGATGGCCAGTCCGCCCCTGGGTGGAGGTGAAGGGAATGAGCACTTTTGCAGCCTTTTTGGCGAGGTGGGGGAGACAGCCAAAAGTGTGCAGGTGACACTTTACTCATCTTTTTCTCGTAAACTTTTTCTCACGCTGCACCTCCCCTGAAGCTCTCTGGCCTCACCCCAGGGAGGCGTGCCTCACACTTTGAAAAGCGCTGACCTATAGTAAATATTTATACAAAACATATGTTTTATTTCTGCAGGGTTAGCTTTAAGAAAAATTAATGTACTGTATTGTAGCTTTAGATTGATGTTTCAGTGCCTCCTGTGCATGTAAAGCCAGTTTGCAGCACGGCTGTATAAATGATGATGTCAGTCTGAAGGTTGGTCGGCCCTTCACTTTGGTCAGGAGTGAAATATCTCCATGTGTGTGTGTGTGTATATATATATATATATATATATATATATATATATATATATATATATATATATATATATATATATATATATATATATATATATCAATCAATCAATCAATCAATCAATCAATGTTTATTTATATAGCCCAATATCACAAATGTTACATTTGTCTCAGTGGACTTCACAGTTTGTACAGAATATCAGTATGACAATACGACACCCTCTGTCCTTAGACCCTCACATCGTACAAGGAAAAACTTCCAGAGAAAACCCACAGTTTAAAGGGGAACATGGGAGAAACCTCAGGGAGAGCATCAGAGGAGGGATCCCTCTCCCAGGACGGACAGACGTGCAATAGATGCCGTGTGTAAATTGAAAAGATAATACATTTGCAACATAGGTAGTCCAAATGTTTGGAAATGCATGCGTATAGGAAGATGAATCCACGAGGATATCCATCCAGGACTTATGATCCAGGACCACAGCCACGACTCAAGATCAAGCGCTCGGGATCCAGGACACAGGACCGCAGCAACAGGATCATCCATGACTCCGGATCCCGGCGTATATAGACACCAAAAAGAAAGAAATTTGGGGAAGCTGGGTTAATCGGAACATGAGAGTACACAGGTATAGACAGAGAGAAGGAAGAAGTAAGATGTCCCCCGACAAACTAAGCCTATATCAGCAAAACTAGGGGCTGAATCTAATCAGCCCTAACTATAAGCTTTATCAAAAAGGAAGGTCTTAAGCGCACTCTTAAAAACGGATAGGGTGTCTGCCGTCCGAACACAAACTGGAAGCTGATTCCACAAAAGTGGAGCTTGATAAGAAAAGGCTCTGGCTCCCATTGTACTTTTAGAGACTCTAGGAACAACCAACAACCCAGCATTCTTGGAACGCAATGCCCTAATAGGACAGTAGGGTATAATGAGTTCTTTAAGGTAAGATGGCGCCTGCCCATTAAGGGCTTTGTAGGCGAGAAGAAGAATTTTAAATTCTATCCTGTGTTCTATAGGGAGCCAGTGTAAGGCAGCCAGAACAGGAGTAATGTGGTCCCTTTTCCTAACTCTGGTTAGTACACGAGCTGCAGCATTTTGAATCAGCTGAAGCGACTTAACGGCCCGTCCACACAGCGGCGTGCGTTGAACTTTCAACGATTCTGCCCATTCACTTTGAATGGGGTGACGTCACGCTTCGCCGAACTGCATTGTGGGGAGCGTAGCTACGCGTTGCTCGCGTCAAAAGTGGAACCATGTTCAACTTTTGAAGCTTCGACGGAAGCGTCAGCCAATCAAATCCCGTTTATGAAAATCTGCCAGTACAACTGCTACCCAATCAAACCGTGTGTATGCTGCGAGTATTGAATCACCCGGTGCTGTATGATCAGTCTCTGTTCATCTACCGGGATAAAAACCGGAGGAGCCAGGCATGGAGGGAGGTGGCAGAGATAGTGGGTGAAACTGGTAGGTTTTCGCCTGTTTGGGGAGTTTATATCCAGTTTACCTCGTTTAAACATTGAATGGACAGCTAGCAGGCATAAACAGTATATATAGCGAGCATGGAATGCTAGCATTTTGCTTTGTATGTCGGGGCCGGAGATTCATGTGATTGGTTGTTGGTCGCGTTGCTCGCGTTGACTCCCCAAGCTTCAGACACGCCCACCGCCAAGCGTCAGCGCACGCTGCTGTGTGGACGCTCCGTAACTGACTTCTTGGTACAGCCTGATAATAAGAAGTTACAATAATCCAGCCTTGAAGTAACAAATGCATGGACTAGTTTCTCTGCATCGTTTTGAGGCAAGATATGCATGATTTTTACAATGTTACGTAGATGGAAGTAGGCGGTCCTTGAAATTGATTTTATGTGGGCATATATATATATATATTCATTAATGATACCCAAAGGGCTAACACATTGACTTTGATTATCTCCTCACTTTTTCTAACTAATTTGACTGCAAGTTGACTTCTGTGCTTTTTATTTAAATGAGACACTTAGGATTGGTTGCCTTAAACCATTAAAAACATATTGTCCAGATTAGCCAGAAGGTAACTCAAAATAACTTTGGTAGTCCACGCAGATTGTGCCAGTAAAATGTAATTTGTCCAACACTTTGGTTTTCATCAACTAATTACATTCTCATCTGCCTTAGCTGCACTTAGAGTTTTACTGGTTATAAGTTAAAAGTAGCATTTTTAAACACTAAAAAAAGAAGGGGGACATGGGAGACCTTCCTGCAAGAATGTAATTTATGAACATCATTAGTCTTGTGAAATGTTTTGTAACTAGGAAATGTAATTATTTCATTCAAAGATGGGACTTTTCTTGAGGTTCAGAAATATAAATAACTAACTGAAGATTGTTATGTTCCAGGAAATTAAACTGAGATAGTTTGACATCAGAGCAGATTGTACAACAGTTGGAAACACATGACTATAAACAGACAGATAAACAAAAAGAGCAGGAGAATCTTCAACAAACAAACAATGTATAGACGTCAGGGAGAAAGAAGCTTCACCCCACTGAGCCTCTCTGGAAGTGAATGTTGATGTGAGTTTGCATCAGCTCACCATCTGCTCCTCACATAAGTCTTTCTCCTTTCTCCCTTCGTTTATCTCCACTGCTCTGTTTCTGTATCTGTAATGAATCACTCCACATGCACACATGGTCACAATCAAAGGATCTTATCTATCATGGAAGGAATTACTAGAATTCCCCTCTTGAGCCTAATAACGCTGACAGGCATGGTCATTATGAGTTTTTTTTCTCCACCCTCCTTCAGTGTTGCTTTTGAATAAGTCTGTTTAAACTATGACTACCTATTTATCCAACCATAATGTATTGGATTTATCTTATTTGGTTTGAAGAACGTTTTGTTTATTCACAGAACTTGCCTGTCTGTGTCCTATAAAAAGAGCTTCCTGCCAATCCCAAAATAGGTGTATTGAATCATGGCCTCTTTAGCTGCCTAACAAGCCTTTGTGGCTTGACCACATAATGACAACCGCAGTAAAACAACAGGTTTTAATGCTGGCCTCAGCCACAACAACTCTGAAAATAAATATGTCACCTGGAGATTGATTAAATGTAATTATACAAAGGGATAACTAAAAGCTTTGAATAAACAACACATACAACCTAAGTACATTTATTTTATATTATTTCCTACTCTTGTCTCCATCAGACTCCAAGACAAAGTCCAGGAGACCATCGAGGCTCTACGTCTGGCAGGGATCAAAGTATGGGTGCTGACAGGGGACAAACATGAGACGGCGGTCAGCGTCAGCCTGTCCTGCGGACACTTCCACAGAACCATGAACATCCTGGAGCTCCTGCAGCAGCACTCTGATAACGAGTGTGCTGAGCAGCTCCGCAGACTGGACAGGAGGTGAGTGTGTGTCGTAAAATGTAAAATATTCACAGTAAGTCTTAAAATGCATCTTAAAGCAACATATTCTGATTACATTGGAGCTCTCTTTTTATATGCATGACTTTTTGAATGATGTCCTGACGCTGTTGTCTGCATATGGGTTTAACTGTCAGGTTTTTTGTAAATAATAAAAACCTGGGAATACATTTTTCAAGATGCCACTTTTTGGAAATTTTTCTGCAGTAGGCAATCCTAGTTTGTTGCTCTCATAAAAATCAAGGGCAGGAATTGGTACAGTGATTAAAGTGCTGTTTGTTTGTATGCTTGTGTCCCAACTGAAAACTGGATGTAAATATTTAAATTCCATATTTGGGTGCTTCAACTTACTGCGCACCAACAAAAACTCAAAAGTGCTTCTAAGTGCTAAATATTTAAAATACAAAACACTCTAAATAAAAACAGGATTTGTTTGTGATAAATGTGTAGAAAACAAAACATAAAGTAACAAGATTATCTGCTGCTGAATGGACTAAAAGTCAAATCTAATACAGCATTAGATAGATGTAGTAGTTCTTTCTATTGCTCTCCTCATCCATAACTAATCATATAATGTATTCTTAAACTTGCTCTCTGATTTCTTCCAGGATCAAGGAGGACCATGTCATACAGCACGGGTTAGTCGTGGACGGGGCCAGCCTGTCTTTAGCGTTGAGGGAACACGAGAAACTCTTTATGGAAGTGTGTAAAAACTGTTCAGCTGTGCTGTGCTGCCGCATGGCCCCGCTGCAGAAAGCTAAGGTACCAGTCCTCTGCCATAAACACCCACCCACCCACCCACACACCAAAACTCTTTACCCTCGTGTCCATGTGTCAATGATATGTTGTTCTGTCCAGGTGGTGCGTCTATTTAAAACATCCCCAGAGAAACCAATCACCTTAGCTATTGGGGACGGAGCCAATGATGTCAGTATGATACAGGAAGCTCATGTGGGCATAGGTAAACAGTCACCTCAAACACAGTGTGCTCTCTAACTTTGATGTTGTATAGACCAGTGTATCCTTCAGTGTATGCTTCTCTCTCTCTCTCTCTGTGTGTGTGTGTGTGTGTGTGTGTGTGTGTGTGTGTGTGTGTGTGTGTGTGTGTGTGTGTGTGTGTGTGTGTGTGTGTGTGTGTGTGTGTGTGTGTGTGTGTGTGTGTGTGTGTGTGTGTGTGTGTGTGTGTGTGTGTGTGTGTGTGTGTGTGTGTGTGTGTGTGTGTGTGTGTGTGTGTGTGTGTGTGTGTGTGTGTGTGTGTGTCTCAGGTATCATGGGGAAGGAGGGTCGCCAGGCCGTGAGAAACAGTGACTATGCAATCCCCAGGTTTAAGTTCCTGGCTAAACTTCTGCTGGTCCACGGTCACTTTTACTACATTCGAATAGCTACGCTTGTACAGTACTTTTTCTACAAGGTGAGTTACTTAAATCTATCTGCATATTTTATTTGTATTACAAGCTACAGAATGATAATCCAGAGTTTTGAAAAGTGCTTTTTAAACTGGACTCGCACAACTCCATGTCTTGAGCTGAATAAGTCTGTCGGAGCTCTACAAGGCCCAGTGTTCGGCCATCTCTCATGTCACTGCAATATTTTTTCTTTTTTCACTCTTTCTTTTCCAGAACGTGTGTTTTATCACGCCCCAGTTTTTATACCAGTTCTTCTGTCTGTTTTCACAACAAGTAAGTCTCTTTATCTCTACACCCTCCACTATTTCATGTCATTTTAGATTTGTTTAGGGTTTTAATGCCATTGGCTTACTAGAATGCATTCTTAACTATACCTAAGTTTCTTTTTAAATACCTCCCTCGAATTGAGAGAGTTTGATATCCCGTTTGATTTGCATTTTTTACTTCAAAATTAAAAAGCCCAATAAGCCAGAAGATTGAGATTGAAATGTTGTTCTGGAAGCCTGTGAAAATTGCTGTATTATTTAAACAGTGGATGTCCCACTTTGCATTTAAACTCTTCATTCTCACTCTTCACCACATCGCTTTAAAACTTGAGTTGAATTATTTATTAGACTATTATTGGCATTAAATCTAAACCTCTGTCTGCTACCAAAGTAATTACTTCTGTCCGAGACCCTAAGAAATTACAACCATTCTTTTTTGCCTGTGTATTCAAACCTGATAAAGCTCTTGCCTTTTTTTTAAATGTATTGTAAGTTATCTAAGATAACCTGTTTGTTTAAGTTTGGTCTAATGGGTTTGTGTTAAGTGAAATGCTGTCTCTTTTCCGTCCCAGACTCTGTATGACAGTGTTTATCTGACACTGTACAACATCTGCTTCACCTCGCTTCCCATCCTGGTGTTCAGCCTGTTTGAACAGCTGGTCCATCCACACGTACTGCAGAATAAACCTGGCCTGTACAGGTAAGCTCACATGTCATCTCGGTAATATTATACAAAAGCAATAACTGTTTAAGGGTCGCTTGCATATATACAACATGTGTGTATAACTGCCATAAATGTATACGAAAAACATAGTAAATTATTTTGTGGTACAACATCTACATTCACAAATTGCTACTGTTTAACAAAGATGGCTAAAATACATTTTGTTTACATTTTGATAAGAACAAGCACAAAATAGTATGTAGGACTAGAGAATGCAATTCCTGAAGAAATTGCTAGTGGGAATGCTTTATGCTGAAAAGCTGACGCTAAACTACTATGCTGAAATGTAATGTGTAAGAAGAAAGTGGAGAATTTAGATTGAAATGATACATGAGCACTGGGGGCTTGAATGTGTGATGAGTAGGCCTGTCACGATAATTAATTTTGTTGGACGATACATTTTTATGGAAATTATTGCGATAAACGATAATATTGTCGGCGCCGTTTTAAGACCATTTTAGACATAATGATAATATATAATAATAATTCAAGTACATCCTTTCAAACATAACTTTTTATTGAACATTCAACATTGCAAATGAAATGTGAAATAATATTAAAATATATAAATTATATATAATAAATAAAACAAACTAATTAAATTATAATAAATTAATTAAATCACACACAACCAAAACAATAAATTAAATAGAGTCAGGCTGGAAAACAGAGCTCTCTCTCTATATATATATATATATATATAAATAAATAAATAAATATGAGCACACATTATCTCACAAGCAAAAAAAACCTCCTTGAAACAATAGTCAAGTGTACAGTCCACTGTCAAACACCCAGATGCCTCAACAGGCCATATCCAAATCTGTTTTTCTAAGTTTTCGAGCAAGGAACACCAACATGTTTGCATTGTCGGGCGGGGGCTCTCCATCTCCAGCTGCCGTGTTTGCTCCCAGCTGGGAAAACGGAATGGGGTGGTTGTGTTTTAGGTGGTTTAAAATGCGTGGTATTGCCTGCTTTTGTCGCTACCTTTTTTTAAACCAATGCGACACACCGCCCGGCTCATTCAAGTCCGTAGGTTCGCCTCGTTGATTTGGTTTGAATCCAAAATACTGCCACACCGGAGAATCGAGATGTGTAGTTAGGTTTTGTAACCAATTCCATTTCACTTTAAATTCCCCGCGACTAAGTCACACGTTGTCTCCCGCTTGTCGCTATATTATTAATTTGGCTGCTACGCTGCTGCACGTGCACGCGGAGTGTCCTGACCTGGCTGTGTGTCAGCCCCGCCCCTCACAGCGCGCCTGGCAGCCACAGCGCTCCAGGCTAAAATGCTGGTCACATCTTTATGTAAACGGCAATTTATCGAGCTCAGAAAAGTTATCGAGTCCATTTTTATTTATCGTACGATAAGTCAATTTATCGATTATCGCGACAGGCCTAGTGATGAGAGAAGAAAATAAAGTGAAAAGGCTTGGAAAAGCAGCAGAATATTTGAACTGCAAACTTTTGAACTAACTTGATGGCGAATTATCTGTCGCCATGCCAACGACATTTGATGACATCCCATAATACGCTTAGATGCATTGATGGCTGCGTCTTTACCAAACCTGTGAAGTTTCAGCCGTTTGGAGCATTTTCACTGATACAGGGTCCCACGATTCAATAAAGTCAGACTGAAGCACTCCTTCGTGCATCAGTCAATCCTCACAGTAAATACAGAGCTAAATCCCAGATCAAATGCACGCTGAAGGTTCTTTGAGCATGTTTTCTTTCACTGATTGTGCTGTTATGTTAAATGTTTGTTGTTTGTGTTTCATGTATTGTGTCTGGATACTTGTCTGTTGATGTTGGAAATGGAGCTGCTGTGCTGAGCTGCAAGTCAAATTTCAGACTTGATCTGACCAATAAAGTATTATCGTATCGTAAGTTATGATAAAACCGTGTTTCATGGCGAGCATTGTGTTGCCATGGCAACGGCATTTGAAGAAATCTCAAAACTGTCCCAGTAGATGTCTTCACGGCTGGACTGTTAGCACACATGTGAAGTTTGTGCACTTTTTGAACATTTTCATAGGAGTTATAGCGACATCGTCTATTATGGCGAGGGATGAGTTTCCATGGAAACGGAATATGATGAAACCCCATCATTGACGTAGAAGTGTGTATCTGAAGTGTGGTGCTGTTTTGACCCTTTTCATAGGCGTTACGATAACATCGTGTTTTATGGCAAGGGATGCGTTTCCATGGAAACGGCATATGGTGAGATGTAAGATTTGACGTAGAGCTGTTGAGGCATGGAGAGGTGATATACAGGTGAAGAAATTTCAAAGCGTGAAGCATGTCAAGGAACTTGAGCATCTGAAGTGTACTTTTTGTGTACCTTCGGGTTAATAAAGTGGCCTTTTTGGCAGATTAACTAAAGGTGTACGGCTGCTGTGGTGGGGAAAGATGAGGCTGAACTTACAATGGTGTTTAATGGAGACATGTTGAACGTTTTTGTCACTTCATGCCCTCAAGAGTCATTTTCTTTAATTATTTTGCTTAATTTATTTTTATTTTTAAAGCTGCGAAATGTTTTCCTACGTTTCTCATGTCTCAGGAATGTAGGCTTTGGGAATTATGGCAGGTTTAAAAAAATATATATGACGGCAAAATTAAATCTGTCCTCCACTCTAGCTGTGACATCATGCACTCTGAAGAAGACCTCTTTACCAAGGTCTGAACAATGTTTAATATCTGTAAAAGTACGAATCAGATTTAAAAGTTGTGTTACACGTATAATGTCAGAAAGATGTGTGACATTTTAAAGTTGGAATGAGGTTTCTGAGTGAAAGTATGAAGAAAACAGTTAGCAGTTGAAGTTGAATGAAGATTGTTCAAATCTGAAGAGTTTCTCCATTGACTTCCATGTTAAAAATGTGATGAATTATGGGATGTATCTCTGGAATTATGAAAGTTATGAATAAGAAAATTAATAGCCATCGATTCCCGATCGAGCTGAACGTTTTGATGTTTGAACGGAGTTTCTGCGATATGGGAGAAGAAGAGGTGCAAAATAACCCGGCGGAATAATAAATAATTGTATGCGTAGCATAACAGATAGTTGGAATGCTGTATCAGCATTCCCACAAAAATATGTCACAGCCTGATGTGAGCTAGTTTTTTCCAAGTCATTGACCTCTTTACATATCTCTGCATGTCACTTAGCACATGTTTTTCGAGTTAATCTTAAATGTTTTCAAATTGTCAGAGGTTTTTATCCATTTGACTTTGTTACTTTGAATTTGTAACAAGCGTCATGTTGGTGGAGGTGTTCTTCTGTGACCATGTTGCTAAGCAATTATGACAACATACTAGTCAGAGTATTATTCCCAGAAGCAGAATAATACTATCCGTGGTATGCGGTTTTTATGTCACGCCCATGAACCAGAATCAGGTAGCTTGCTCTGGCCTATTTTCCTAATAAACATGTTTCTTATATCACTCTTTAAACTTCAAAATAATAATTTATACAGCACAGTGAAACACAACAGATATGATACAATATATTCCTTCTCAGAAAACAAAAAAAATATTTCTGTATCCTACAGGGACATCAGCAAGAACTCCCTGCTGTCTTTCCGGACGTTCCTGTACTGGACCCTGTTGGGCTTCTGTCACGCCTTCATCTTCTTCTTCGGATCCTACATACTGATGGGAGATGACACCACGCTCATGGGCAATGGACAGGTGATCTAGTCTGTGTGTGTCTGTGTGTATGGTTGTTGAGTGTGTTTATAGTAAAATCTTTAGAAAATGAATTGTCCTGCTTACCTTATCAGAATGGTTGCTGTAGGAAATGATTGGTAGATTAGAAAGAAATGTGTGTATCCATGTTATGATGAGTTATTGTTATTGATGGGGCTGGTTGCCTGAAGGTATTTCTTTTCAGTCAATCCTTCTCTTAATCTAGTTCTTTTTTCATCTGTCTCTTCTTCATTCTGTTTTTTTTTGTAACCACCTTGTACACTGTTTGTGTCTATATCTGTGCTAGCATGTATGTCAGTATATCTACTAATTTCACCTTTTCTTCTTTTCATATCTTCTGTGTCTCTGGTTTATCACTAAATCAATTTCCTTCCATTTTACTTTGCCGTCCGTCTCTCTCTCTCTAAAGTTTGGTATTTCAGAAAGCACTCACTCCTTTAGCTCTCCCTCGCTTGTCTTTTTCTTCTATCTTTCGTTGATTTCTCTTTTTTCCTTCTACCTTTCACGCTGTGCATGTCTTCAGATCTTGCGAGCTAACAGGCAGCTGGTAAGAGTCTGCTCTACAGTTGAATGCATGTCTTCCTGGGGGGGTAATGAGAGGACTATCAGCATGATTCCTAAACATATTGTTGTCTTGCTAATGATGATGTAGAAAATTATGATTTTTCATACCTATACTTTGTTTTAAATATTGAAATGAGCAGTATGATGGAAGTTAGAAAACATGCAGTGGCATGTGCATTTTGCTTAAAATATAGTTTTAGTAACCTGCATGAATTTAAACTTTTACTTAAAAACATCCACTACTACTGCATAGACAACTACATTTACATACAACAAAAGGCCAATAGATTCACACATGAATATATCATTGTCTTTAAACATACAGACCACAGGCTTCAAGTGTTTGCTTGTATAGTTATATATCCTAGAATTGTGTCGTAAGATAAGATGGACCTTTATTAATCCCCATGGCGAAATTCAGGAGTTAAAGGTCCCATGTCATGGCCATTTCTACTGATCATAATTCCATTGTTGAGGTTTACTAGAATAGATTTACATTGTTCAATTTTCCAAAATCACATTGGTTTCTCATACAGCATCTCTGTGTATTGACTCTCTGTCTTACACGGCTTGTTGGAGCTCCTGTCCCCCCCCCCTCCCTATGAGCCCACTGTGCTCTGATTGGTCAGCTCGCCCACTCTGTTCTGATGAGTCCACCACCGTTACAGAGGAACATCAGTGATTATGTGTTACAATGGCGTTTGTTAGCAACCAGGAAATGACACCAGTAATGACAAACAGATGAGAATGCTGCGTGGGGTCTGGGTGCCGTGTTGGCAGGACGCCCTTTGAGGATCGAGGAGCGGACAATGTGAGCTGGGTTACTGGTGTCGTTTCCTGGTTGCTGCGAGACAGCGAGACATCGCGGAACTCAGCCTGAGCACACACATACACTCACAGCCAGGCTGTTCGCCACACACTCACAGCCTGAGAAATGATAAGGCTGAGTGAGTGTTCTCTGCGATCCCAACTCGTCTATTACCAACGTTCAGGGAGCTCTATGCAAGTCAATGGGACTCCCTGATAGTTGTAAATCTACGCTAAAGGTCCCCCCACTGCATTTGATAGTGACGCTAAGGGATCCTGGTGTGTGAGGAGCTCCACGGATTGGTCCATTTGGTCGTCGTTACGTCACTTAGACCAGGAAGAAACGAGGCGTTCTGGGGCAGCATAGACAGGTCTTTTCTGTGTTAGAGTTTTACTCGCTACAGGGTGTACCTTGAGGGTTTTTGACTCTGCAGACCGTTTACATGCTGAAAAAGCTACATAACAAACAAGGGGACAGGTAATAACCGGAAAAGCATGACATGGGACCTTTAAAGCAGCAACAGAGTGAGAGTGAAAAACATGACAGTACAGATTCACACAAGGATAATACAATTAAAAATAACAGTATATAAGTAACTCTTAGTACAAGATTTCACAACAAGGTAAACGTTGATTATTTTAATGAACATACATACATATTTGAGTTTGGATTGTTAAATATATTTTCATGTCAGTGTGCAGATGCGAGTGCAGGTCGAAGTCATTTGTACAAACAGTGCAGATTTTATGTATGTACAGTATGGCTTACTTTTAATGGGTTACATGGTTAGCCTTTACAGTAGTCAAACGGACACGATCATTTGCATACAATAACATTTTTATGGTTTAAATATAAAAAAATCAGGGTCATTTCATTCTTGATTATTACAAATCTAGACAAAGTGCAAAGTTTATCAAAAGTGTTACCACTACTGTCATTCATGAATTAAAAGTTGGTGATGGTTACAGTAAATATGTAAATAGATCATAAAACAAAAGTTATTTTATTAGCAAATGTGCTCCAAGAGCCGAGTTTTTAAGGACTTTTGTAAACAATTCTGCATGTTTTTTTTTTTTAAAGATATAATGAACTAGAACAATATCCCTGTAGTAAGGGGTCATGAATTGTGTTTGTGTGGCTGCACCTTATTCCTCTCACTATTACTTTTGAGTGTTCAGACTCCAGAGCGGTCCTGAAATGCCTGGCAACAAAACAATCCCCCCCACAGCTCTCAAAGTGGTTCTCATAGCAGGCGGTGGAGCTAGTGGCAGAGGTGACATGGTAGGAGTCCAGGCCTTTATTGAAGGCATCATAAAACCACTCAGCTTTTTAACTGAGTCTGATTCCTTCTATTCCACAACCAAAGCATGACCCTTTCACCGGCGTCTCACCTGTCCTGACTCCCAACCTCGATCCAGATGACTGGTTTTAATATGATAAATCCAATTAAAATAAGCGGTTAATGTCAAATACAGCCATTTGGATTTCTTGCAATGAAATGCTAACAAAATGTTATATTTTTACATTTGAATGATTGGCGAACTAGTACTTATTTAATACTGCTGAGGTAAAAAGGAACACCACACAACAGGAAGAAGAAATTGTAAAGTATAAATATTGCATACAACAGGTCGACCATGCATATTGTTATGTTGTTATTAACTG
This sequence comes from Notothenia rossii, assembly GCF_949606895.1. NCBI lineage: Eukaryota > Metazoa > Chordata > Actinopteri > Perciformes > Nototheniidae > Notothenia > Notothenia rossii. The sequence goes on from NC_136912.1 coordinate 73,660,008, forward strand.
GGTCCATGCATGTAAACATATCCAGTATTCCTCTGTTCTATTGCCAAAGTGTGATACTGTTGATAGTTTCATTAACAGTTCAGTGTTTGTTTTATAGATGTTTGGGAACTGGACATTTGGAACGTTGGTCTTCACGGTCATGGTCATCACAGTCACATTAAAGGTACATTAAAGCCAATGTTATGCTCACTCTCTTTCACATTGCTATTTGTTAGTTTGTTATGATATCACATTATCATTTGACTTTATTTTCATAACCTTACTTACTATAGTTACATACTTTTTTTTATTTTCAGTTAAATATTCATGATATTTGTGTTGTATAATGACAGTGTAATATTAGTATAGCTTGTCACTCTGGGGGTTAACTGAGAGCTGTGTAGCATGCTTGGGTCCATATGGAAACACTTATATCGCCACATCAAACAAACTACAGTATGTTTTGAAGTATAACGATGATGTCCGTGGCCATTAACTGGAAATGTCATTTGTCACAGGTCGGGCTCAAGGTCTTTTTTACTGCACAGAGACGGATGCTGTGGTTTATTGATGCTTTAACTGTCCCCGTGTCAGTGTTTTACGCATTCTTTTCATTTCCTCCCCCTCCTGTATGTGCTTGTTCGTGTATGTGTATTTGTGTAATAACAGCTTGCTTTAGAGACTCATTTCTGGACATGGATGAACCATTTTGTGACGTGGGGTTCAATTGCCTTCTACTTCATCTTCTCCCTCTTCTATGGAGGCATCATCTGGTAAGAAAAAGTTCCTTACAGAGTCTATGTTTTTCTTTCTGAAGTAGATGAACTTTCACATTCAAGAAAAATCTTTTTTCTCACAGGGTCTCTGCTCTGTGTGTACAAAAGTTTCCATCTTTTTGTTTGGACTATGTAACGATTGTGTCCCCTCCCCTCCCTCCAGGCCCTTCCTCCACACGCAGGACATGTACTTTGTATTCGTGCAGCTTCTGTCCAGCGGCTCTGCGTGGTTCGCCATCATCATCATCGTCATAACTTGCCTCCTCCCCGATGTGGTGAAGAAGGTGTTCTACCGACATCTGCAGCCCACCAGCACACAGAAGAGTCAGGTAAAATGGTGGGGAGGGGCAGAAAGAGGACTTTTACAGGTTGTTTTTTACAAGTGGATTCTACTGGGTACAGAGGAAAGGTTCCATTTCTAATTGGCTGCACATTAAAGAGGCTCTTCCAGGACTGATTTCCTCAGAGGTTTCCCAGTGTTTCACACGCCCTGCCTGCGCCCAGCTGGCCGGACTCCAAGGAGCACCTTGGTCACTGTTAGTCACAGCAGTTCTCTCTACTCACTGTTTAAACGTTTTCTAGGGAAACCTCTTGAACTGTCCTGCATTTCTCCTGTGTCTACTCCGACTCTGGGAATGGAAGATGTTGTCTTTGTTTATCTCTGCTCTCATTAGAAGTTGAGTTTTGGATATTTTAGTGTGTAGGTAGCCTACATTTACAAACCTGGATTGTTTTTTGCTTAAAGTGGTTAAGTGATCAAGCCAAGATGACCTTTTTGTCAGGCCAAATCTTGATTCAAAAGTCAAAATGAGAGAAGAAAGTCAGATATAAGATTATCATTTAAAGATAAGATAGTAATTGCAATCAATGGGAACAATTTGAGACTAGCCAGCTCAATACCACAGTAGTAAAATAATCCTAAAGTTTTGTTTTATATCTGTAGTTATGGGCTTTTCATTTTCGCTCCACATGCTCCAAAGTCAAACTAATTCAAAGTAATGAAATGGAACAGGACAAACACATTGCAGTAGTTAAGCTGTCTTCTACTGTGCTCACTATAGATTTAATACTCCCTCCTACTTGCATCGCAAAAAACTGAAATGTCATTTCCTGTAATGTGACAAGAGCCTGAGAGGGAGAACATAAAGTAAAATGTCAAGGTAACTCAGATTGTAGACACGGAGAGGAAGTATTTTCTGTGTCACTTTGTTCCAACACTTCATTACCCGTTTCTTTACAGGAACAGCATGGTGTTTGGTTGCACATGAAAACACACCGCATGACTTTAATCCAACACACACTCACACAGCGTGCATGGTCACATCCCAACAGACCCATGCTGTTATTGTATTGATTCGTCCAGCTGGAGACTGTTTATGTTTTATATTATTCCTTCTTCCTTTCCAAACTGTTGTCTTGTTTCTCAGGAGCTGCCTATTCCAATCCTCTGTGGTGTTTCCGCTCTAACCTTTGTCCTGTTTGTCCCTAAATGTATGCGTGTGTGTGATTCTGAAAGTGGTACACTCTAAACTGTGTGTTTTAAATGCGTGTGTGTGAGACCTTGCTATCTAACCTCTCTGTGTGTCTGTGTGTGTTCTTGCTCCTATCCTCTCTGTGTGTGCTCCTGGTGTAGATGTATACCAACCGTGTGGCGATAGGTGATGACTTCATCGCTCTGCAGCCGCTCTCCAGAGCCAAGAGCCAGCTGGGCAAAATTAGGTAGAGGACACAAGACTGATTCAGACCTGGGCTTAAAATACATCCAGAAATCAATTCAAATAAAACAAGTTAAGCAGGAGTGCTTTATCAGAAGCAATGTTTCTATACAAGACGTTTTTGGGATGCGACTGTATATCTGTTAATAGTCAGTCAGCATTAGTGGTTTGTCCATTTTCCCTGTAGAGATGCTGCTCCTTCTAAATATGATCTCTCTTCATTAGTTTGAATATATATGATTTTGAAAATATTATAGCACTTTAAGAAACTACCACAGGGCCTCTTATTTGCAATGTTTTGCTGATTAAATGTATAAAATCAGCATGATAATTGTATTAGATGACTATGATAGACAGAAGGAAAAAAGCATGTTCCACACCAGTCTTTGTCACCACTAATGCAAAAACTTGACATGATGTTTCTTGACATTATGTTTGTTGAGTTGCCATTAATCAAAAGTAAATTAAAAAATATACATACAGAAAAAATGATGATTGATTGATGCAAAGCTCAACATTTGATTCAACTGTATGAATGTATTTTGAGAAGTGGAACGACACTCTTTGTCTTGGAACCCGGAAGTGAAATGTGAAACATTGCTTTATGTAACAAGCGCTCCTGCTTTTGATCAATCAGGCCAATCGGAAATGTTCTTCCTCCCTGGTCTGGACCTGATTTAGTCCCACTGAAGCCTGTTCCTAACACAGCACATGCACTGCAGAGACGTGTGCTGATAATGTTGGAACAGTTGCTTTCTGTTATATCTGTGACTGCATGCCCTGAACAGGCCAATCAGCATTCTCCGTCATTAGGATGAGGAGGGGGTATACATATATGTAGGGTTTTTCTGGGGTAGGATTTATTGCCAAAAATGTGACATAAAGCATTTCAGCTGCTGCATGTGTTGCATTTTAGTGACAGGCTGAAATAAAGAATGTGTTCTGAGACATCCCCCACTCCTGCCCATGAAAGCATGGTCCCTGTCATTACACCCCCACTGCATGAACATACGGAGGAATGAGAGAGGGAATGAATGATGTAATTGGGTTAAGTTTGACTCCGCCCTAGCACTCGATAAAGTGTAATAGCAATGTTGTTGTACGGGGACTATTAAGGGTCATTCTGAATGTGACTTCCTGCATCTGCATCAGTCCCTAATCAGAGCACCTGATCATGAGCTCCTGGTCGTGTCATACAAACACAGTATGGCACGCCACACAGTTACATATCCTAAAGTCGCATGGTGCAGCCCATCACACCTTCCCTTTCATCTACAGCATGGTCCGTCCTTTTGACAAAGTGAATAACCACCTGAGCACGGTTTCCCACTTGATACAACCTTCTCTCCAGAGAATTCAGTCCACATGCATGTTTTCTGCAGACCACCTCCAGAAACTGACCCCCCACTCCAGCTGCATGACAGACTCTTGGACTGGTCTGAGCTGACTTGGGCAGCAGCATAATGCTTTCCCATAATAAGCGTGATAAACTGCTGTGTTATTATCACAACCGTTTTAGACTCATGACTTGAAGATCTTGTGCTGTCATAGCATGCATCGTTGGAAACCGATTGCTAAGGGAAATGCTTACAATAGTGTTAGATCTCTTTGGTGAGGAGAACAGACCTAAAGCCCTCCAAAGAATCTTGATATTGGACTCTGGACATAAGAAATGTATAGTTTATTTATAAGCTTGGCATCCTTTTGTTTTAGACTGCTGGTGAGATAAAACAAACATGAAATATTGGCTTTTTCTGACATTTTATAGGCCACGCATTTGATCTGAATATTTACTGACACTGAAAATAACCCCAATTTGGCAGTGCTTGTGTTGTTCATTTCTTTTGAAAGTTTATTTATATGTTTTCATGTTTTCTGCACGCATATCTTTAGCTTTACAGCTGTGGCATGTTACCACTGATGGTTTGTAGCACTCGCTTGAGAATGCTACTCTGGATTTATAACAACATAATAGCCTAGCTGTATGTTTAAAGTTGTCAACATTACATTCAGTCACCAGTGTAAAACATTGGAACACGGATGCAGTCCTGAAGATAAATCCTACCTCTGCAAAGGTGTATTTGCTGAAATTGAACTTTTGGTAGCTTCACATAAGTAATATGACTTGCAGTAGTTTAGGAGAGGTGAATCTGAAACACTGGCAAATGAGTGTATATTCCAAGCCACACCCAATATAAACCATGCAGTCCCCTTCCGAGTCAATGAGCAGAAACAAACTGCAGACTGACTGATCATAAGTGCTCTATGGGAAGGGAGAGCACAGAGAACATTATACAAAAGAGATCCCATTTCCTCAGTTTAAGTCATTTATTTCTTCACAAGATGCTCTTACTGGGTTCCAAAGCATGTATTTATGTGTATGTGCTGTGTAACGCGCCTATCCAGCTCTGTAGCAATAGTAGCACCATCTATCGGAGTCTTTTGTTTTTCTTAATTACATCAGAGAGGTAATCGCATTAGAACCCGGATGGCTCCCCTGGGTTCTCCGTTGTTTGCCTTCTCTGTAGCTCTTATAGATTCAGCAGCAGGTTAATTGGTTTGGATGCTAATAAATGTGCTCTTATCTCCACTCGAAGAATGCGTTTCCCTCGAGACATCTTTCTCACACCTGCAGCTTCTCTCTGTGTTGACTTGTCTCTGCTTTTGTGAGAGTTAAAGCCCTCCTCCAGTGACTTCATCACATCCACTCAACCCTTCTGAAAGACCTTTTCTCCAGCAGTGATTTATGATAACCACAGTGGCAATTAGGATGAGGTCCAGGTCTGTATCAGGGGAATAAGACCCGGGGTGCTCATTGGTGTCGTGTTTCAAACCACAGGAAGCAGCGGTTCTTATTTGCCTTGTAAGGCAAAACATTTGCTCTCAACTCTTTTGCTTTAAATAGTTGGAGAGGTCACTTGTGAAGGGCTTTAACAACAGGACCAGCATTGATTTGGTCTATATATACTGTATGTGTTAGTGTATCAGAGCTCACTGACTGACTCGCCGACTGACTGTTTACTTACTGACAATTCACTGGTTGGTAAATAAGCAGCACTGAAATGTATCCACAGTCATTTAGTCTCGTATTAACTCAAATACATTTACAAAACTAAATGAAACATATTAAAACACTAACCAATGGTATGAAATAATTTCCAATATTTCCCAAATGAAAATTACTTTTAAGATAAAATTCTAATAATCATATAATTTTTCCCATTTCAATAATTGCATTTGAAAGTAGCTGCAATAAATTAATTGACTTATCGTTTAGAATGACAGACAAATCACCATTTGGATAAATGATTAGTTGTTTGAGTTTCCAAAATGCTGTTTCTTTCAGCCTCTAACTGAAATATAACTGAATATCGTTGGAATCGACAAGACATTTAAAGACATTATCTTCTTTTGCATTGGAAATGTACTCTATTATTTGATATATTTCACGCCAAATGATTAATTGAGAAAAATATTTTGACAGATACATAGAGTGGTGCAGTGACGAGTCCTAAAACCCGGAAGTGAGTTAGCATTTTACCACTACCGGTTCCCTCGTCTCAGAGTCAACGGGATTTCTCCATAGGATTTTGGAAAATAGCTGGAAATAAGGTCTGTGGTTGACACAAATTGAAGAGACGGATCACGTTTTGTTCTACGACATTAACTCCATCAGCAGTGACCCCACTGGTGATTGTTGAAGAGTTTACGTGTCTGAAAAACGATGGTTGTTAACAAGTGGCTGAATAGGACTACAGAAGTTGTCGAGGATGTTGTACGTCATTACACCGAGCACGTAAACACTCACGCTAAGTTAGTTTGCCTTGTTCTGCTTGAAAGCAAGTACCTGCACTCATGCAAACTGTTAAAACAAACGCTTCAACTTGTACCATTTTGAATATGTATTTTTGAATATCGATCTTAAGTTGGCGTGACGTTGAAGTCGTGCGACCCTGCTGTACTCAGCTGTAGTTTGTTTATAGCATAACGTTGGCCTTTTGCTTCTGGCGTTTAGATTTATGATTAGAAAATTATAGAAGTAGGGTAGACATGTGGAGATTATCTGGCTGAACAAAACTTGCATTTATCAAACAGGTCCAAATCCCATTGACTCTGAGACGAGGGAACCGGTAGTGGTAAAATACTAACTCACTTCCGGGTTTTAGGACTCATCACTGCACCACTCTATTGATAATCTAAAAATCAATGGTTGCAGCCCCATCTGAAGAGATGTGTTATCCCATTAATTCAACTGAATCAAGCCTTAATATGGGACCAAATGACCTGTGGATACTATTGCAGCAGTGTGATGGTTAGTTTTGCTTTACTGGTCATGTTTCTGTGTCTGAACTACCAACAGCCCACCTGGCTGACTGATGTCTGACCAGCCAGGTGGCTCACTGTAAGCATCTTGTGTCCTTCAGATGGAAGAGGGTGAGGGTTCAGTCGGCCCAGAATATGACCCTGTTAAAGCCCAGCGGAGCCCAGGGGAGGACAATTGGCACCTGCTAGCTGCTTATCCTCCCCCTGCTGCCCCCGGCCCAGCCCCCTGCTCCCCTAGGTAGTACCATACTTCACTACCATTGTCCCCCTGTCACTGTCCGAGCATTATGGCTTCCCCCGAGAACCAACCAACCCCAAACGGCTGCTGTCACCACATATGTATATTATAGTTGGTGAAAACTACCTGCACCTCCAGTCATTCCCCCAAAGCTGCACCTGCACTGCCCTTTATTTCATATGTCACAAAAACAGTTCCTGTATATTCTTTAGTCTCACTTCCTGTATGAATGGGCCCATCCTCTCCCACACATACCCTTCCATGAATTTTCTCATCCTCATCCAACCATGATTGTCCCCATCCTTCACTGTGAAGACCTCAATTCACACCTCACTGTAGTTGATTAGATCTGGGATCAGAGTTTAAAGAGAGAGAATGCTGTTGGCATGCTTCGCTGTATATTTCTTCAACCATCTAATCCCCACATACTAATACTTCATATTGAAGCTTCAGTATATTATTTGTGCCTGTAAGTGTTTGATATCTCGTATAACCCCTTTAAGTATGATTTTTAAAGTTGCTGTTATTCAGTTTTGGACTTTTAGTGTTTTGTTTTCTCCACATTATATTTAATATTAAAACATAGATTATTACATTTGCAGTCACCAAAATGATGTTGTTTTCTCAGTTGTTTAAACAAACTCCTGTACTGTAGGGTTGTGCAAAAAGAAATGGTCAACAAGCAGGAACTTTAGCTGAACTCTAGCTAATATAGTAAATCAGCTAGTGGATGATGTCACCAATATAGCTGTCACTGAGGCCTTGGCTGTTTCGCAACAAAACCCTCGGTTCAAGCAGTCTGTTTACAGACACTGTTTATCAAAGGTTTGGTCTGATTTTTTTACTCAAGGAATCATATTGCTGCTCCGTCTCTAGAACAACAAATTACTTCCATCAAACAATTGCTCAGAAACATTACTTATGACCTTACATTCAACTGTTTTCTTGTTTATCTCTCTCGTAAACAGCATTTATATTAACATGACAACCACTCAAAACCCAATTATCTCAACTCTGCCTGCTGAAGCTTCTGAGAAACAGTAGAAGCCCTTTTAAACTGATGCTACTTCAAATATAAAGTCAATGGGTGGATTAATACTAGCTAAATCAGTCATTTTAGGGTTAATACAAGTGCATTTAACCAACAGATATACTGTACACTACTCTGGGAAAGACTTTCCTCCACGGCTTTGGCCTCGCTGCTGCCATTGCTTTCTCTGTGGTTTGGACCCAATGTGTGTTTCAGAAAACCTCATTCTACAACTTTGCTCAAGTGGTGGCTGCTGTGTCACAGTTATAGGAACAAATCTGTTTGCCGTTTCTCAGAGGAAGGAAAAGCAATATGTTCAGATGGAAAAAAACCTGCATTTATTATCCAGGGGCACCTGACCTTGCCAGAATAAATCACATCATCCTGTTTGTGTTTTGCTATTGCCAGCCAAGAAGTTTGGTTCGATGCCAACACCGTCTCCAATTTCTGCTGCAGAGAGTCGCAACAATTCAAAACACAGTGGAATACAAAAGTTACTCGGCTAGAAAACAGGACTTTAAACTGTAGTACAGGAGACACTCGCTCCTAGCTGAATGCTTAATGCGTAGCTACATGACAAAATATGTCCAGAAGATCAGAAGTTGTTTTCTACATGAGCACATTTTGGAAATAACTCCACATAGTGATTTTTTAAGGATTTTAACCCTCCTGTTGTGTTCGGGTCAAATCTGACCGATTTACTACTTTCATCAATCATAACTTTTTTGTTTTACATTTGATTGCTTTATGATATCCTTCACAGTAGACATTAGGACATATACAATTGCTGATCACCACTTTCATTGCATTTTGGATGATTTAGTCAACTTTGTAACACCCACGGTGTTCCCGGTCATACTCTAGATGTGTTCCCCCCCCCCCCCCCCTTATTTGCCCATCCCCCCACATGGATCACACCTGGCACACGCAATACATGTTCAGTGTCTATTCTTATTGCAGTTGTTCATGTATACCAGTAGTCTGATACAATATTCACAGTTTGAAAGGGTGTTAAATGAAATTTGGTGATAATTAATGTTTTTTGTGTTAATGTAATAACAGTTAAAACAGGACCGGTCAAGTTTGACCGCGAACACCAAAGTAAAGAGGGAACACGAAGACAATAGGAGGGTTAATAAAGCTGATTAAAGGCACCCTCTAGGTCACTTAAGTTAGTCTGAGGTTGCATAAGAGGAGTGTACAGGATGCAAACTTCAGGAGTGTAACCTCACACTCTCTGCTCTTCACTTTTTCTCTCCTCTCATCACACTGTCTGTCTCTCGGGGGCTGAGTCAGCAGAACAGAGCAGCCTGACCCTGCAGGTTTACAGGCAGCAACTTCATTCAGCTTTGTCTCCCAATGCATCACTGCAACACTGATTCATAATGACTCACCTACAGGGAGGGGTTTCTTGGAGGTGTAATTCAACATCTAAGTTAACACTGAAAACATTTTGCTCTGAATTTCAAGTATATCAAGATCATCTTCTTGTATAATGCACGGTGATAGGATGTGATAGCTCTGGGGCTTTTCAGAACATAAGAGACTTCAATTCCATGCGTTTATCAAACAATTCAGAGCACCAAAGTATTCTACTTAACCACAACTTTATAATACAAGAGCCTTTTTTTGTCCGTCTTCGCTTTTAGGATTTATGTGTTTATTTGCAACATTTCAACCCCTTGTGTAGCATGTGTTCAGTGTTTCCCCCGCCCATCACTCTTCCTGTGGCAGCATGTAATATGTCATCCTACAGTCATCAATCACCCTGTCATAATGTGACCGTTAACTGTGTTGGTATTCATTTCTTCTTCTTTTCCTCCCTCCTTCTTTCTCTTTTGCTTTTCATCTCCTCTCCTCTTTACTCCTCTGTCATTTCTCTCACCATATTCCACCAACCTCCTAACCCTGCTCTTTCTTCCCCCCCCCTCCAGTCTCTATCAGCCCCCCCGGCCCTCAGCTGTGTGGAGTCCCTGTGCTGCTACCAACATGGGCAAAGCGGCTGTTCCCGCCTGGCCTCCCTCCTGGAGCAAATGACCGGGCAGTGCCAGGCCAGCGCCAGCAATTCCCACGCATCCAGCCGCAGCAACAGGTGGGGAGGACTACAACCACAAACTGTGATTATGAACCCTAATGATCAAACATTTGGGCTGGAGTCCTGAGTGTTTTAGTCCTTAATATGGCTACAACTACTGTAAGGCTTTCTTGTTCAGATCCGTTGCAGGTTAGGCGTACAACTGTGGTGGAGCAGGGTTTAAAAGAGACTGGTTTTAGGGTGTGACTTGTGGACAACGACCTAACCAGGAGGAAGGTGTGTGGATCAAGCCATCATGGACAGCTGTAATGATGTTCTTATTTACATCAATGAGCAACAACAAAGAGTGTTGAGTCACTTTTATTTTAAAAGTCAGAACGGTGTAATGTCCACAGTGTATCATCATAAATATAACAGTTCACATTGTAACCAAAATCATAGAGACCAATGACTGAAAACATTGAAAAGGCCATCCTTTCCTGGTTTGGAAGAAGCAGAATTTGGAGACCTGGTTCGATATACATGCATCCAACAGGTCTCAATAATACACTGTAACCTGTCCGTTTAGCCTCTACAGGGCAGATATTAGCCCGCCTCTATGTCATAATCATCTATACACTGTGTCTGTCTGCTTTCATTCGGATCAATACTTCCTTTAAATCAGAGGTGTGGTGTCCAAATTAGCCTGATTAGCCAGTTTCTTTTTGTAGAACTGCCTACTCCTTAATGCACTTTAACAGATGACACCGTCGTCTATATGTCAGTAATGAAGTTGACTTGCTTGTTTTATGTTGTTATTCATTGGAGGGCCTCACCATTTTTAGAAGAGGCCGGATAATGACTAGCTGTTTGAATCGTTTCTTATCCAAACAGCAAATGTTGCGTGTGCACATTTCTGTCCTTAAACTATATAAAAAGAGATATGGAAGTGCTTTATAAGTGGCAGGTTTTTGGACTTTCAAGCTGCAATTGGCAATTTTGCATTGTGGTGGCCTGGCATTTCTGAGGGGTGAAAGTAATGAAACATGATGTCAGTTCACTGCAAGAAGGGAGCTCTCACTAAGAGCAGATAATGTCTTTCTCTGCTGCAGCTCCACTTTGAGATGATAAAAGATCTATAACTTGTTGTTCTGTTCATATAAAGCTCTTGCCTAGCGCAGCTTTAAAGGCGAGTGTGCTGACTTCACAGTTTGCTGGGCTGCCCGATCTGCTGTTTCAGTGTTATTGTCACTTTGTCTGAATCGCAGTGACTCAGTGCGGCCATGGATTAATCGACCCGATCGGCCCTTTCTGCTGAGCAATAAATATTCCCCAAACAGCTGGGGACTCTGGGTATCGATCACATCAGTAATGAAGATGTAGCATTCTTCTTGTTGTTGGTGTGTGAGAGCTTTGCTGTGGCCCGCTCAGAGGCATGCATGTGTGTTGGTTCTTCATCACTGTGTGTTTGTTCAGGTTAGTGATAGCATGCAGGTCATAAAGGGGATGCACTGTTCCTCCCTTCAGCCCCTCTGGACAGCAACCTGCAGGTTCTGTGTTCTGCCTCACTTTAGCCTGGGAGATACATCAACCTCATAGAGACATGGAATGATGGGATGTAACATCTCTTTGCAACTTTTTACCGTATCAAAATAACACCCTGTGAGAAATGAATCACCATCTTCTGATCTGATGATTTTTAACATTGATTCACCCAGTCAGGAGCATAACACAAGTCCTACATTTTAATATGTATACCCTTCTTTATTCTTCAGACAGAGGTGGGTGGGATATGCTCCGTGAAATAATCGATTTCAATCGTCGTCAGGGTCACTTCGCTGAAAGAAAGGAAACGGTTCCCAATCGCTCCAGGGTCAGATTGCCACTAAATGCACGATTCAATTTAGCGGAATTTCTTCCTGTGGGAATGATTGATTTGTTTTCTGACCTTGGCACGAAGCAGCCAGTTGAATTCTTCCAATAGAAGTCAATGTGGACTCCCAGAAGGATGAGCATGATCACAAGGAAAAAGCTGTGCGTTATTCTGCAAACTCAGTGACAAATCAAAAACAAGTTGGATCTGAATTTGATTCCCTTTTCTCCTTCCCTCACCCTGTCCTCACCTCTCCTCACCTCCTCACCCAATCTTTGCGTTCCTCTACTTTTTCGTCTGGGTTTGAGGAAATAAAACTGAAAATGACAAGCTTGCCCAGATTTGGCCTTAATGCTAGGAAACTGCCTTAGGGGAAAGGGAACATATATACACCCAGTCCTATACAACATACTAAATGACTGGAAGGAACATATAATAAGCATATTTACAAACATATGTAAGACAAAACGTATATATCTGTTATGTATTGGAAGCCAAACTGTAGCTGGCTGCTCGCTGCCTGTTGTTGCAACGCTGAATCATGGCTAGAGGCATCAAGCACGAGCAGACGTCAGGAGTCAAAGAGGTTTTTGATAATAAAGGAGTGCTTTTTCATCGCCATGTCAAACTAATTTTACCCGTACCTTCGAATGTAGAAAAAAGGAGGGCTTTACGATTGGCAATTCCAGAAAGGCTTCTTAAACATCCAGGTACTTGAAATAAAGAAACTTTGTTGAAAGCATTTAAATACAATAAGCAGGCTTATATCCACAATACAACTATACATACTAAACCAACAAAAATAAAACTTCCTACTTGGTGTTTCAGAAAACTTTTGTTTTTTTGTAATTGTTTTGAACCAGAACTTAATGCACCATCATTTGAAACAATATATACAGATACAAACTCAGCTGCTTCCTAACATCTCTGCAGACATCTGCTTCTCCTAGAAAAAGGAGATCCTTAACCAGAGAGGCTGCTGGGAAATGTAGTCTGAGAGTCTTTTGTTCTTTGCTACCTACTGTTACTATTTGTCTTTTTCTACTGGATCCTGAAGCCTTATATGTGCTTCTGAAAAGAGGTTCTTTTGGGGGTACGCTTGTTTGATACCCGGGGCTGTTCCAGGTGGGTGGAGTTTTCTGCTCCACAGGTTTAAAGACAGTGTATAACTCCACCCGTCTTGTCCACTACTGGCTACAACACAAGAATATCCAGACTCCGTCTTGTTGCATGGGGGCTGCTGTTGCCTTTGGTACTTTGTATACACTGTAACCTGTATGTAACACACTCCTCCTGTCTGCCTGCCTGTCCTTCTGTGTTTAAATCTGCATAATGTTGTTCGACCTTCCAGAAAATATATTCATGTACTGTTTAACGTCCCTCGTGAGCTTCGTCTTGTAAAAAATCTGCCTGTTCTGGTCTTTTCTCGGCTTCATGTTCCCACCGGCTGAAATCCAAAAGTGTGTTTTGCGTTTTGTTCAGCCGTAACCCTGGGAACAAAGATGCTTTCAGCCCCGAGATGTTTGAGGTTGACCCGGTAGAAAGAGAGCTGGTGATGTAGCACGTGGGGAGAGCCTCCAGTCAGAGCACCATTTGAGTCATCGGCCTATTTAAAGTCGCTGGGTGGCCCCGTTTCCCAGGTCTTAAAACGGTTGTCTTCATCTCACAGAGCGGCGGTAAATGAAAGGTCATGAGAATGTATTAACGTTAAGCAGCTGACATTTAGAAATCAAGAAATATCTGAAGATGTGGATGGACAGGTGCAGTTCTCCTCTCGTTGTAAGTTCAGCTACACATCTATTCAGCGTTTCAGTCATGTGGAGATCAGGTGTAGCGGCCTGTATTGAAGCTCCGCCTCTCTGCTGCTTTAGGGGAGATGCTCTGATCAGTGACCCCGGCCCTCTCTGATGTGAGTCAGCACGCTGGGGGTGGGTCGGTTGTGACCTTTACGATTTCGTATAGTGGCAAGCTGTGACTCTCATGTTGGATTTTCTCTTCTCGTCCAGCCCGAGGGTTCAGCGGGGGACATGTTTTGATCGCTCTAGAAATGGATGAGTTTGTGTGCATTTTCCAAAGAAGATCCAGCTTGCTAAGCTAATAACAGAAAGTACTTTTGTCGTGTCTCTATAAAACATAATATCATAGATTTTGTACTAATTGTATATATGTTTAATATTGTGCGAGAGAAAGTCTGATTCGTATTTTTCTAGTCGATACCCGACTGAGCTCACAGTACGGATGTGTCTTTTACCTGCAGAGAATCAGATGTTAGCCCAGTTTATCATGAGAGTGGACATGTGAGGAAAGTATGTTGTTGATGCTTTATCTTCATTTTTTTATTTATATTTATGATGATTGGGATGATTTTGATTCATGAGTAGCTCAAGTCTCACCTCAACAGGTTTCAAAATGCACAGCACAGAGAAATTACATTTTTCTGTGCATCAATGAACCCTAACCCTCATTTTTTTAATTTAGAGGCATAAAGGTTTTACGGGATAATTAGTTTTCTGAACAACTTCATCAAAACTAAACTTTTTAGTGACCTGAAATGTTTTCTATTTTCCTTTATTGCTGTTTAAATGTCATAATGAACGGCATTAGCAGTGCAATGCCAACTTATCAAGGTTCCTTCCTCATAGATCAATCAATAGCTTAAAATAACTGATGACAATGAACAGCTATTCTTCTGTCATATTACAATGGACTTGATATCTGTACGTTCTTTTGATGAACTTATATGTTACCACACTTAATCTGATTCCAATCCTCTGCAAACCAATGGGTAAAGCGCAACGGGACACAACAGGAATATTCACTTGTACAAAATACATCTTTACATGTAACGATCTGAATCCGTTTGTTATCCTTAGACCTTAATAAGTGTGAGAAAATGAGGCGAGACTTAAGACACTCCTCACTAACACCATCCCACCCATTACTAACTCTCCATCCCTCAGACCTTCTGCTTCTTCTCGCCTGCTTGTGTAGAATAGAATCCCAAACCTTCAGAAATCAGTGTGTTATCTCCCCCCCCCCCCCCCCCCCCCCCACACACACACACACACACACACACACACACTCTCTCTCTCCTAACCCTCACTCACTGCTGCCTGTTTCAGGTCTTGGAGCGACACGGAGAACTTCTGCTCCAGCGACCGCAGCATCCTGACGCTGTCGCCCATCGAGGTCACCCACTGCTGACCCCCGGGGGGGCTGACTGTGACACACTGAGCATGGGCTGGGGGGGGGCTCCTTTTTATGCGAACCCCTTACCCTGCATCCTTTTCGTAAAGCTTCTCCGGTTTAAGATCGATGCTGGACGCAACGCGGTGAAACCAAAGGGCTACAGCTTGTAGTAGTTTAATACCTGAACTCTAGAGAGGTTGAGAAGGACGTCAGATGGAAACTTCTCCAATAGGAAGACCATTCAGCGTTTGAGCGGCAACCGTTATCAGATTCCTACTGCTCATAGGGTCCTTCAACATGATCTGAAACACCTTACTTAAAGTAAAGACATCTCTACTTTCAGATCAGTTACATAACTCTCGTGGGGCTATTTATTCATCCTTCTCAGCAGTCTTACGTACTTTGTAGACTCAAAAGATTTCTGGAGATCTGGACTTTTGCTAGCTAATGTCAGGCGGTAGCTAAGGACTTTATCCTGGTTTGGACGTGCTAAATAAACCCAAAACAGGGCGTATAGAAACCAGCCGCCACAATCGTCCATGTAGCTGATGCGAGCTAGCAGCTCGTGTTGCATCAACATCAACTTCCTGTGTGAGCTGCACCTTGGCCCCTCCCCCAGATGGAAAGGGAAAAAGCTTCCCAGTCGTGTAGCTTTCTGTTTTTATCCAGACAGATCTCCTGTAATACTGTACGAGGAGATTCATCTCTACCAAAGACCAAAGGACTGGAGTGTGAAAGAAAAAGTGTTTATTTTTGTGCCTGATTGTACAGAAGCTTATATCGTTGTTAGGAAGACTGTTGTTATTGTGCTGCGTTGCAGTGAAGCAGGCCGGCTGGGGTCTGTTTAAAAAGCCATATATTTTCAAGAAGTTATATTCTAGGTAGATTCTAAAGAGGTACTGCAGATAGAAGCTGTGTTTCCAGATGTGTTCCCCCAGAATGCCTTTTTCTGGCATCTCAGCGTTAAAGAACGCGATGCTCAGGGAATATTTAAGACAAAAAGAATCAATTTCTCCCTCTAGAGTTGCCTGAAAATATTCCCTGAGCATCGGATCAGTTTTTATTTCAGCGAGACAGAAACGACTTTAATGGAGAGATGCTTTTCCGGACCGCTGCTCGACCCAGACAGAAGAATGTCTCTACGTTTTAGAGGAATAGCTATATCAGATAAATATCATTCAGCTTCTATGGAGGTGAAGAGAAAAGCAGAGCGTTTGCACGAATCACATATCAGAAATCACCCTGTGTTGTTTCTCAAATCATCGCTCACCATCTGGATCATTTTTTTGCTGTTACGTTGATGAAGTGTGTGAATGTGTGTGTTGGTGTGTTTCGATGCCGGGCGAAGTAAGGACGGTACGTAGCCTTGTTGTCAGCTCTCTATTGGACCTCAGCACATGTAGCCAGCAGGTCAAAGGTCAAACGTTTCTCTTTGATAAATGATTTGACCTCTACTTCCAAAAAAAGTTGACTCCAGAAGTGAAATGTAGAAATGTTTCAAGACAACCGTTTTAAACTTGACACGACCAGTGTACACCTCAGTCATAGGATGTTTCTGTTGCTACGGTAACTGTTAAAAGAAAGTCAATATCATTTTTGTCAGTCAATTATTGAATATCTTTGAAGTTTATTTCCATATGGTACACTTTGTTTGGCCTGTTATATCATTTCTGCTCCTACAGGCACAATGAAAGTGTGTATTTATTATTATCGCGGTACTCTTTTCTTCTTCTTGTGTTTTAGTTTTTCTCTCATATCAATATGAAATGTGTGTTCTGTGCACGGATCTACGTGTTGTTTGATCTGAAAGGCCATTCTGAAGTAAACAGGAAGTTAGTTATGTTCAATGATATGAAAGAGCAAAACAAAACTTGGAAACGTTAAGTTACATTACTCAGAAACCTGTTTTATTTCCTTTTCTTAAACATATCCGTTCATATCTGCTATTAAAATGTCTAACTGGATAAAACTATGGTACCTGTAATCTGTGCCTGGATTAGGACAAATACATGTCCCTGCTGCAATGTCACACATAAAGGTCTGTTTCCATATAGGAGCACTATTCTCTGAATTCTAAGAAAATACAATATGCTATTGAGTTGCATTGTGGGTATTGTTTGAACGTAGGGGAACATATAGGTTTAATTTAGATAGACGAATACAAGGGATTCAAATCAGGATGTATCTTGGATCTGCTGAGTTAAGCCTCATTGTTGTTTCTGTATGCGAGTCAAATGCTAAATCCAGAAGCACCCCTTAGATACCTTTTCCAATACTTTTTCAAAAAGAAAGTAGAGAAAGGTCGAAGTTGATGCAGCAGAGACTGATATCCTGACAGAAAACCAAAAGTGTGAGGGAAGACGAGTCCTGCCTGCCAGAGACAGCTCTGATGCCCCCTTGTGCTCTACTCCTGATAGAAGTTATTCTAAATATGATCATTAAATCCTATAACAAATAATCAACAATAAGTTATTAGCAAAATATGCTTCCCTAAAGATTTAAAAAAAAAAAAAAAAAAAAAAATTAATGATGGAGAGGGTTTTTATTAATAAACACTTTAATTACGGAATTTCCTTTCTCTAAAGTAAAATACAATGTATTAAAACCAAGCAATAAAATCTCGTATTGTGAAAAGACCCATTATCAAGTTCAATTTAATTATACAATTATTTTTGAAAATATATATTTTGATTGTGTATCCAGGTACAGATTCCTTTAATTACATGTCATATGGATATTGGCACTAGAGATACATCTATGCTTCTGTTAATGCAGAAAAAAGAAAGTGTCTTTTTTAAGGATGGATTGTGACCTTAAACACAACCTGATTCTCCAAAGCGTCAAAGCACTGATGTCATCGAAGCTTCATCACAAGGAGACTCCGTGTTTGGATACAAGGCCTCCGGTGTATTTCTAAGAGCAGGGGATTACCCGGACACATAATTCAAAAGTTGTCATTTAATATTTGATGGAGTCTGACTGCAGATGGTGATCAGGTCATCCATCAGAAGCACCTTCTAGGTTTAATTAGTATTTTATCAAGAGCGGTTAATCTTCTGTCTAAAACCAAATCCTCCTGCTTCAGAACACATTGGCTTTGTAACGTATGAACAAATGAAAATAGAAATCTGTCTCTTGTGGTTAGTCTTATTACATCCAATCAACACAATCATGTAGAGATCCTATTGAATATATAGTCATTGTTAACATAAACAGTACGAAGGCTCTAACTTTAACGGTAATGTTCGGACATTTTGAACTAAAAGTTGCCGTCAGTGCGGAGATGCTTTGGAAAACTCAGGCTGCAGACTTAAATCAAATAATGTTTCCACAATTGGATAAGCTTAAAAGAGGAATCTAAATTAAAATGTCAATCGATCCATTCTGTGCTGCAGAAGGTCATGTGACTCAGCTTCAGGCAGAACACCATCATGTTTCCTCTGTGCTCTCATTGGTCAGCCATGCTGCACCGGACGGTTTGATGAAGCTCCCTCATCTTCATCTTCTTCTGTTCATCTGTCACTGTGTGTCCTTCCTCCTCCTGTCTGTAAATCTGTCTTTTGCTGATGTTTATGAAGATGCGGTTCTATTTACGAAATAAATACATTTTTAAGAAACACTTCTGTGGTGTGCGACTGTTCTTTTAAAATGTTTTTTTTTTTTTTTTAAAGTAATGGAATAGTATGTTGTAGTATTTCAAATAAGGTCAGGGAGGCTGTGGCGCAGTGGACTAGTGCGTTGGTGTTCAGATCAGGGGAGCACAGGTTCAAACCCCACTGCAGTCAGCATGTCGTTGTGTCCGTGGGCAAGACACTTCACCCCAAATTGCTCCTGTGGGGATTGCCCAGTGTTGAATATGTAAGTCGCTTTGGATAAAAGCGTCTAACAAGTGACATGTAATGTAAAGTCTGAATATAGTGCCATATAAAAAGTAATGAAAAAGTTATAGTATAGTATGCCATAAAAAATGTAAAAATGAAATGTATTAAAAAGATAATAGCATTTCATAAAGAATGTCTTAGTATGCACTAAAGTCAAAATCAAAAATAATATTTTAGAATAGTACATCCAAAATGTTTTAAGAAATTCAATTATATTTCAAAGGATATTATTGGCATTCAAAAGTGATACTACAGTATTCCATAAAATGATCATTAAAAATAACATAATATAGGAAAAAACTAAAGTCTGTAAAGTGCCTGATCAGAATTCTACCGTAGATAAAGTTCAATTCTGCTGTGATAAAACACCATCCTGTTCTAAACCATATGAAAGATTATTTCTGAAACAGTATCTCAAATGCTTTTTCTCTTGCGGGTTTATCACAAGGTGAGTTCCTTTTTTTATTTCCTGCTTTTTAAAAACAAGTGCTCTACAGTACAGGTTAGCTCTGAAGGTTAGCGAGGCTTGCCAATGTAAACAAAAACGAGATTACTTCCAAAACACGTCAGGCATTGTTTCTGATAGCAACTCTCTGTGGGTCCACTGCCGATTTGACGTCAGATTGGCAACAAATCTGTATCCGCTCGTTGTACCCCTGTTTTTAAAGGATTTGGGTACGGAGGAAAAGAGAGGGTTTTATTTTCTGACGCTGCGTGAGTTCCCCGACGCACCGGGGACACGTATTTATGTATAAAAGCATCACAAAGTGTATTTTGCATGATTAATTTAATGTATATTTTCTTGTGTCTGACGCGTTGTGAGAATGAACTTACATATATATTTACTTGTGTGCGCAAGCGTGACACGCATTGCAGACCGCAAGTTAACCTTGACTTTCTAATGCTTCTAATGCCATTTTTGCCGCGGTTCAAGGCATTGGCTACAGACAAACAGTGCCATTTCTCCCACTAGTCCAAGCCATCATACTGTATGCATGTATTTATTGAATGTGTGTATACAGGGGCGCCGTTTACCGACAGGCAAGTGCTTGGACCAGAAGGGGGCCCCCAAATAAGGTAGATTAATCCAACCAAATCCAACTTTATTTATATAGCACTTTAAAACCTCCAGACCAAAGTGCTGTACTGAGAGATACATAAAATATAAAACCACACAGCTCAGCTCACAAAACATTCAATAAATAAATACATTTAAAATAAAAGATTAAAAAAGAAAAAAAGATCCGGACCATTGACCTTGTATAAGATTCACAAGTGGACCTTTAACTAAAAAGTTTGAGTACCCCTGGAGTACGCCATCAAATGTCATATCACTTGTTTTATGACTTGTAATCATACCATTAAAATGTCATAGTATAGTACCGGTATATCTTTTAAAAACATTTCTTTAAAAACCTCATATTAGGAGGTCATCAAACTGTCAGATAAAATGTTCTAGTATGTATGCCATAAAAACAGGATGTAATGGTTTGTCATAAACGTTTTGGGGGAATTAAGCACCGTTGACTCAAGGCGTGGTAGAGCTCGATACATGACAAAAGGATTAAGAGGAGAGGGAAATGTGTTAAACTAAGCAACCCACCTTCAAACACTTCACGAATGACTTGACGCTGTGCATACTTTAGAAACATTTTTATTAAAGTATTTTCAATACAATATTTTCTAGTCATCTGTCACATCTGCAAAATGAACACAAGTGATCATCAGTTTAAATCTACAAGGCCTCAGAACACAAGTTAGTAAAAAGAGAGCGATCAGCGGAAACACAGAAACCTCCTTCTGTCCGTGACACACAGGTCATACTTTACAGGGCATCATCAGACTAGGTCTCAGAAGACGGGAATCTTTTCTTCCTTTTGGAGTGTTGTTCTACCTTTCTCTTTTTGTCAGGCTACAATCTCTTCAACAACAACAACAGGGGCCGAGCAGATCTGGTTTATTTTTAATAATAATCACACTTTCAGGGGAAATTATGAAGAGTAGGGAGTTAGTCTGGAAGCACAATTGAACAGTTTGCACTAATTCTGAAAGAACGGTTTCTGATTTCACACTTTATCAGATTTGCTTAAACACAAGTGTTTGATGTCGTCACCTTGTAAAGATCAAGAAATACTCACTGTCCTGAACAAGATAACTTAAACTAACATCACTGACAGAAACAAAGAGAGGAGACATGGGGAAAAGGCAAACAGTTGCCAGAGCTTCATTGATTCAAGAATATAAACACACAAGAAAGAGAAATCAAAATAAAAGTGCTATTCTAAAGTGTGTATGGCAGCTGAGAGGCTGATGTGGTGTTTAGCGAGCAGCTGACACACAAGTCAAGCCCAAATCATTTTAGGTGACTTTAGCAGCTTCTACCCTAACCCATAGGAGGGTTGGGTCCCTAGGGTTTTCTGTCTAATCCAGACTCACTCCAGATTCAGATCCTGTCTCATCTTCAGAACACTAACCATTTCCAGACTCCCTCCCCCTGCAGCTGTCTCACTAACTAGCTCCGCCTCCCTGCCACCTGTCAGTGTGTGTTTAGGGCGTGGTTGTTTGTCTGAGTCTGTTTACTGGCTGCTCCCTTCCTCCACCTCCTCTTCCTCCAGTTCGATCAGAGGAGCGTGCCGATTGGCCTGCGAGCCCTCGCTGAAGAAGACCCTCTTGATCACACCTGCCTTAGGGGCCCGGATCGTGTGCTGCGTAAACAGAAACAACTTTAGTACAAACGCAGCAGAGTGTGTGTTAAATGTGGTGTGTGTGTGTGTGTGTGTGTGTGTGTGTGTGTGTGTGTGTGTGTGTGTGTGTGTGCCTCACCTCCATCTTCATGGCGTTCATGACCATCAGTGCATCTCCGACAGCCACCGTGTCTCCGGCCTTCACCATCACCTGAACACAGCACAGAGTTGTTTTGGACAGAGGACACTCACTCCAGAGGATACATATGTTCATTTCAGGCAAACAACAACACTCAGTGGTGTCCCCATAAATCAAATGTAAGGATGAAGACATTTGCATTTATTTCCCAGGTTGACTTGTTATTAATCAGAAGGAGTGCATTACAGTGCTTATACAAACAACAACAACAAGGTGTGTTATAATCATCATTTATTCTATTCTGCAATTTCTATTTGAGAAAAAGCAGAAGAAGAGAAGACTGAGCAGCTACAGCTAATTATTATAAAAATTAAAAGTGTATCCTCACCTTCTCTATGGTCCCGGTCATGGGGGCCACCGCTCCGCCCTGGGCCCCCGCCCCGCTCACAGCAGCCAGGTACTTTGGGACAGGCACGGACACCTGGGAGCTGTCCTCCTGCAGAGAGGAGTTATAACATCTCTTATTTGGGGAACTGAACTTGCAGTAAGTCAACTGTAAACAAGGCCAGCTATCTAATAAACACATTTTAAATAGATTTATGAGTGAGAAACCATATTACTTAAAAGAGAAGAATGATGAATTGTTTAATCTTATGTGTTGCTACATTTACTTTAAGGGTTCCGTTTAGTTACCAGGCAAATCAAACCACTTAATGATGGTTTCCAGGATAATGCGACAAGCGTTTTTCACCTTTTTCTGCATCTAATGGACAACAAGTGTAATTCCTGAACTAAATAATAGGCAGATTAATCGATATAACAAACATGTATAAGAACAATTTGAATCAAAAACAGATGGTGTTAATGCTTAAAATGTGCTAACAGACATGATGAGTAAAAATAAAAGTAGAAGAATGTGCAGCTACATGAAGGCGACTCCAGTTAGTGTTGGCAGGACGTACCGTGGAGAACAGATGCACCGTGCTGTCCAGGATCACCAGTTTGGGACGAGACTTCACGCCGTTGACAGAGCAGTGGAGGAACGACGCTCCACCTTCCAGCTCCACCTCCCCGGTCACATGGTACACCTCGTTGCCAAGCTGAAGGATTAAATATGTTAACATCACATGAAGGTTGTAAAACATTCCATACAGTTAATGAAAGGGATTTGCTGTTGATTCACCCTACTCTTTACCTTGTTCCTTAAAAACAACCACAGTGGTTTTAGGATTTAAACTCAAAAGTCCAGTTTTTCCTCTGGATTTTGTAACAGCATCTCACAGCCGTCACTAGTGAGAGGAGTTCAGGTACTCAGTTTCCTGATAAAGATGACTTTCAGATTGGATTCAAAAGGTCCAGAAAAAGCTAATTAGTTGCCCTTGATTCAGATGATTCTGTCCAACTGTTATTCCTGACGGCCATCAGGCATGCTCAACATTCAAATGAAAAACTTTGAATTAAAGGAAAGTAAATCAAACTCATCATAACAGTGTGAGCTCTAGCTAGTATGTCATAATACCAAAAGGTGAACTGCCACTTTGATAAAAAAACAAAACATGATAAGAGTGATTTATGATACAGGACACACTCGAGCTCACCTGCATTGTGTAGCTGCCATCTTTGCTGTACCCAACAACCACCTCCACTTCTAAAAGACAACAAAAACAAGAAGAAAACAGGTTTGAGAGGAGGAAAGTCATTTAAGGGGGCCTCTAGCTAAACATCATCACTGATTTACATTTGGCCTTTTGCAGTGACATTTATAACAGGAACCCTGAATAATGAATATGAGCAGGGCTGCACATAACTGGTGCGCAGGTGCGCATTTGCGTACCAACATTGAGAGAGGGAGAGGGAGAGAGAGAAGAGAGGAGAGAGAGAAGAGAGAGAAGAGAGAGAAGAGAGAGACAGAGAGACAGAGAGACAGAGAGATTTGCGAGTTGCATTTGAACTCAGGACCGGCCAGTAGCACTGGCGTTATAACTTTTCGCCTAGGGTGCCAGATCTGGGGAGGCAATTCTGGGAGGGAAAACACATTTTTGACCGTTGGTGCTCATCCTAATTTTCGGCCTTGATGTAACAATATTCATAATTAAGTAAATGTAACACCCTTTTCACCCCGGTTACACGTTTCATTTGCCCTGTACGATGGGCGCTGTAAGTGATGAAAATGGGGGATGTTGGCTTATCTGGCGCCCGCAGCTCACAGCCAAAGTGCTAGTGAGCGAGGGAGAGAGGGAGGGTGCACCGGCTCTGTTGTTATTAGAATCTGGTGCTAGCTGCTTTAACGGATATAAGAAGAATATGTGTCTAAAATAATGTGGAGGGAGAGTCCTCTCCAGTCAGACTGAGAGGCTGATAACTACAGCTCAGTGAGGTAAAGGACTCCGAGTGTTTAGATCAGGGGTCGGCAACCTTTTTGATATGAAGTGCCATTTAAAAAAAAAAATGTTATCAGCGTGCCAACGATCGATAATTATCAACGGGGGGGGGGGTTGAGGAGCTTGACGCTCGTCAACTATCAGCAGGAGGGCGGGGGAGCCTCGCTGCGGGGAAGCAGTGTGTGGACCTGTCAGCGCAACTTACATGATGCCGAATTTAACAAACACATTTAAATAATTTGTTTAAACGGCATAATAATAAGGACGATCGTCCGTTCTGTGGTTCTCCAGAACACACAAGTTATGATATTAGGGTCATGCAGAGTGAGATGAGATCGCTGTCCGTTTAAGAGAGAGAGAGAGGGGTGCGGCTTGTGCATGTGTGTTTGTGAATGGTAGAGCGACAGTGAGGGAACGTGTGTATGTTTCTGGAAGTGAAACGAGGAAGCAGAAAAACAGAGGTCTGTGATGTATTTTGTGAAACAGAAGAACAGCTAAATAAATGCAACGGCCTCCCAAGAAGTGCTCGCCTCTCTCCAGTCATTTAAGCTAAAGTGGGTTATTGAACCTGAAGCTTGTTGCTTCTGCCCTCCTCGACTATGGTCTGGGAGCCGACAGGAAAGTTCTACACACAGATGGCCAGTCCGCCCCCTTGCAGCATATTATTTCGATGAGAGATGAGCAGATTGCCACTGGGCTTTCAACTAAATAAACACAGCCACGTAAAAACTGCGTCATTTGTACAGCTCCTTATGGGTACTGCAATTAATGAAGTGCTTTCCTCCGTGGTGAAACGATCAGCACTGCACCACGGAGGAAAGCGGCAGAAAGTCAACTGGAGATAAAGAGAGCGGGGCTGTGTTGCGTGCATGGCTTCCTTCTCCAGGTAACGGGGAGACGAGCTCTGGCGGCGGTCTCGCGTTCACGATCCGAAAATTAATTTAAATATTTTGCACACTTATTCCACTTATTCCTAGTGTGCCACTGGTTACGGTGCCGCGTGCCAGTGCCAGGGGTTGCCGACCCCTGGTTTAGATAGTTCACTTTAGTCTAAGTTCAAACGGTTTGGTCACAATTTATGTAAACACATATTTCCAAAGGCACTCATTTATAATTATTAGGATAAACAGGTTTGAAATCATTCCAATGTATACTTTAGGACAGTAACCAAAAATATCCTTTAAAACTGGAGATACAAAAATGCATAAATAAATAAATGTTAAGGTAAAATAAGATGTGAATGAACAACACAAATGAAATAAGTTACATTAATTTGTTATTTGCTATGGTAGGTTATTGGTTATGTTCACTGCATGTGTGTTCTGTGTTCACCTCTGCATGTGTGTTCAGTGCCGTGTGTCTGGCAAATAAAGTCAAGACCCCCTCAAAAGTTACGGTTTATTTCATTTTAAGGATGAGCACCAAGCAACATCTCCAGGTGCTCCTTTGAGAACTAGGGCAAAAAAGTTATGTGCACCCCTGAATATGAGTTCATTACCAAACTGCCAGAGAAGATCAGCTCTGAACTTCATTATTCAAACAGTCATGAAACAGTGATGAGTCTCTGACTTTACTCTTCAACATTTCCAACTTAAAGTTAAAGTAACTTCGCTTTGTAAGGAAATGACAGTTAGAAAATAAAGTGTAGTAATCCTGCCATGAAAGTGCTGCAGTCCATAGAAAAAAAATAAGAAATAAACACTATTTAAAAAAAAAAATGTAATGCATACATTTGAGTATTTGCTCTTTTCCTGTGTCATAATAAATTCAATATATTTGGCATTAGTCTGTTGATGGGACCAAAAAAGGACGTTTTCTCCCTCTCTACTGTAACCCCTAGGGGGCAGTAAAGCCCACCATAGCCCTCTGACTTACTTTTGTCTCCCAGCTGTAGCGTCATGTTTCTGTTATACTGAATGTTGCTTCTCCAGCCACTGCTGGATCCGAACGGGGAGAAGGGGTCTGAAACAAATCCAAATCACGTCATTGCACCATTTATATAAATGTTCAAATCAAACGTGGTAGATATGTGTTGTGGTGCTCTCCACTCACCATTGGAGGCCTGTACAAACTCCTGTGTGTGTCTCCTCTCCTGCAGCACCAGGCCCAGGGCCGCCTGGCAGATGGTCTCCCCAGAGGGAGCCCTAGGAGCGGGGAAGAGGTCGGCGTAGTACTGAGGGATGAAGCTGGTCGTCACGTTTCCAGCCTCAAACTCAGGGTGACCGGAAAGGCTCAGCAGAAAGTCAATGTTAGTGTTCAGTCCCACGATCTGAGGACAGAGGAGGCAGAGACAGTTAAATCACAGCACCATGACTTATTGTAGGCAATTTTGCATTTATTTGTTGTAACACTTTAGTTAACTGCTTTCATATCTTTTACACATCAACATGTGTCCCCTCTGTGGAAAGACATTCTGGAAGTTTCAGGAGAAAAAATTCGCTCTCTTTTTGTCCTGATCCATTTCTATAAAAACCTGTCTGAAAATGAGCTGATCGGATTTTGGCTACTTTATGATGTCATAACGTTTTTAATCACTAACCAAGGTAACTCCCCACCTTATCACCTGAATCTCCTCCTAGAGCACCATTGTGTTCTTTTTAACCAAATATCTCTCAGAGGGGCGTGGGGAGTGGCTCCTTATTTTCATCTAAAGTAACAGACAGAGAATCAGCACTTTTGAAACAGAGGGGATTGTGGGATGCTGCAATGATCCGTTTGATATTTGGACCCAAACACTTTAGAGACATGTTTTGTATATATCTGAGACCTATAATATATTGATGAAAAACAGTATAATATGGGACCTTTAATAGTTACTGTATTTGTTTCACAGGTTTAGTTGCACGACATGCATAGCTGTGTGTGTGTGTGTGTGTGTGTGTGTGTGTGTGTGTGTGTGTGTGTGTGTCTTACATTGTATTGGCGTAAGCAGTACCGCAGCTTCTTTAAAGCAGCAGAGCGGTCTTCCCCCCACACCACCAGCTTCGCAATCATGGGGTCGTAATGTGGTGACACCTCGTCCCCTGAAAGACAAACGCACGATAAAGGGGCAAAAAAAACTATTTTATTTGTCACTTATTCAGAATGATTTACTCTAGCTCTTTATAGCTACCATGACCTTTGTTCTCTGTACGTTTAAATCAATACCGTTAAATCAGGCAGCGTCATAAAGGACTCTAAATCCTGTATCGTTATATAAAGAATTGAAACCCTCAGTATAAAAACAACCAGTCAGATCTTGACTCCTCACCTTCCCTGACTCCAGTCTCTATGCGCGTGTGTTGGTCTGCAGCCGGGGTGGAGAGGTGCAGCAGAGGCCCCGCCCCTGGGAGGAAGTCGTTGTTGGGGTCCTCGGCGTAGATCCGAGCCTCAAAAGAGTGTCCCCTCAGAATGATGTCATCCTGGAGGAGAGGCAGGCGCTCCCCTGCTGCCACCTGGAGGAGATTTACACAGAGTGTTGATGTGACTGAAAATGTAATTCCTTCAGATAAAAAGAAAATGTTTTAGAGCACATATTCCTCCCTCTTTCTTTGCTCTCTCCCTCCTGTCTCACCCTGAGCTGCCACTCCACCAGGTCGGTCCCAGTGATCATCTCAGAGACGGGGTGCTCCACCTGCAGCCTGGTGTTCATCTCCATGAAGTAAAAGTTGTGCTCTGCGTCCATTATAAACTCCACCGTCCCTACAAAGGAAGACAAACAATACGATGTTAATACGCCGTGTGTTGGGGGTGAGGGGCTGGGGGGAGGTGTGTGCAGGGGTCTCACCTGCCCCTACGTAGTTGACAGCCTTGGCAGCTTTAACTGCTGCCTCTCCAAGTTTCCTCCGAACCTCAGGACTAATGTCAGGCTGAAAACAAAACAAGGAAATGAAAATACGTCAAAACATTCAATAATTGACACAAATATATTCCAGTCATCATATCTGTTTAAAACTATGGATAAATGCGAGAGGTTTACACTATAGCTTTTTATAGTCTTTTTTTAAACAAGTGCAGCAGTAAACTCCATAAACCTAGCTCACTAACATATTCAAAGAAAGACAGACACGTGTCCTCTACCAAGAAAGAAAGAAGAGTAGTAGATTTCATATTTTAACTTGTATATGTGTACACATGTATATCATTTTGTTTATCTGTGTGCGTATTTAATTACGGATTTATATTTTGTTCTTTATCCTGCAACTGGATGCCTAACGGGAGGGCTACCTCTGTATAATCTGTGCTTTCTGCCCTCCCGCTTCAAAAAAACACTTCATTTTTACCAACATATTTAATGACTTCATCCTCTTTAGAATAGCAGAACCACTTCCTCTGATCCAACAATAAGACCAGGGGATTATTCCCGGAACATGTCCTAAACCTCGAGTCAGGTTCACTTCGGCTAATTGTAGCAAATCCACATTCAATTTCAAAAGAGATTTGCCTGTCACTGTTACAATTACATTGAATGTATGTATGAGTCTGTATTGATTTAGCTCACCCCCGGCGCCTCCTCTATGATCTTCTGATGTCTCCTCTGGACGCTGCAGTCTCTCTCAAACAGGTAGACAACGTTACCGTGCATGTCCCCAAAAACCTGCACCTCCACGTGTCTACAGGAGACGGACACATTCAATTGTGAATCAATGTGTTAATAAGCATGGAAAGGTGGTCAAACTAGCACTAACTGATTGAGTCAAATGTATTAGTTATTAAACATAACTTTTACCTGGGATCCTCTACAAATTTCTCAACCAGCATGACATCATCGTTGAAGGATTTTCTGGCTTCTCGTCTCGCAGACTCCAACTGTTCCAAGAATACTGAGTCTGACCGTGCGATACGCATCCCCTGAACACACACACAGTTATTCCATGTTTCCTGAAGTTTCTTTGTCAAAGTTATTTAGGTGTTTTGGCATCCTCTCACCTTCCCTCCTCCTCCACGGACTGCTTTAATCATCACAGGGAATCCTATCTGGGCCGCCTCTGCTTGCAGTCTCTCATTTGATTGTTCCTCTCCATGGTAACCACCAATGATTGGCACCCCGGCAGCTGACATGATGTATTTGGATGTGCTAAAAAAGGAGAAAGCATTTAAAATGAGAAAAAGTTAACAATTATTGCTATAAGTGTCAAAGTCAATTTTACTAGAGCAAATTCACAAATTGCATTCCTAATTTATTCTATTTATTTATTTTCTTCGCCTAAAAGGGACTTTATAGTTTGTAGAAATAGACTGTCTTTGGACCCTCAAAGCAGATCAAAAACCTCCACATAAAAGACTGGGGAAGAAACTTTAGTAAGAGTAAATGATGCCTCCTTTTGATACCACAAATAATGAATCATTCTAAATAACTGTGGAAAAGATGAAAATGTGTTACCTTTTAATGCCCATGTCTCGGATGGCAGAGGAAGGTGGCCCAATAAATATGATGCCTTCCTGTTTACACGCCTCCGCAAACTCTGTGTTTTCTGACAGGAAGCCATAGCCAGGGTGGACAGCCTGCACACACAAACACACATGTGTAACAACGTCAAAGTCCCTTGAGATTTCAACGGGAAATAAGACGCGAAAGGAAAGGTTGATAAGACCTGAAAAGAATTATCTCCCATTTTATTTAAAATACCTCAAGTAGGGGGTTACTCACATGTGATCCAGACTTCTTTGCCACTTCCAAAACTTTCTCCATCGACAGGTAACTCTCCTGGGAGGGGGCGGGGCCGATATGATAGGCTTCATCTGCCTACAAAAAACAAAAACAAAGAGAAAATAAGAAAAAGACAAAGTCTGAGAAGCAGATGTGTACACATTCTAAAGACACAGCTTTTGCAAGACTTAAATCAGCCATCATCTCACCATGGCCACGTGCATGGAGTCTCTGTCTGCGTCACTGTACACAGCCACAGAGCGGACGCCCATCTTCTTGGCCGTGCGCATCACACGACACGCAATCTCTCCTCGATTGGCAATCAGCACCTTCTCTATCCTTCCCACCTCTGCAGAAAGACACAACAGACACTTTAACGATGAATAATGGACTACAATTTTACTTTACAGCAGTCAACACCTCACTAACTAATTCAAAACATTTTATAGGGCTTGCAGAAACCACTATCCAATGTCTTAAGAAAACAAAAGTGCTACATACTGATCAAACAAAAACAAAACAAAACAAAAACTGTAAACAATTACAGCACGGACAATGGTTTGATCCACAGTGCGAACCAGATACTACAAATAACACATCAGTCAGATAACTAATCGGCAACTTTTTGAATAATCCAGTGTTTCCCATAAATTGATTCATTTGTGGCGGGCCGCCACAATTAAATATCGTCCGCCACAAATGGATCTCATAAAAAAAAAAAAAAATTGTAATTATTATTATTTTTATTTATTTATTTATTTATTTTTTGGTAGTCTAATGGATAGTGAAGTGGGCTGATGATCGGAAGGTTGAGAGTTCAAATCCTGCCTGGAACACCACTACTAGTGTGCCCTTGAGTAAGGCACTTAGCCTTCGGTTACTCCAGGGAGAGTGTCCCTGTAATTGGTCATTGTAAATCGCTTTGGAATAAGGCGTCTGCGAAATGCCTGAATTGTAAATGATATTTTTGGGAGAATAAACCCCACAGATCATCAACTCCGGTGTGTTTCACTCATTAACAACGCAACACAGAGCAACAAGATTGTTGTCTACAGTAGCCATGAACTCGCATGTATTATCTTATTTGAGGGGGGGGTGGATGCATGGACCACCCGAATAGGTCAAGGGGCCTTTGGCTTTTCTTGCCGGGGGGGGGGGGGGGGGTGCTGTGCCCCCACAAATAGAATCAAATTATGTGGGAAACACTGTAATCAATGACTGGTTTTAGTCATTTGACAATAAAAACCCAATATCATCTATGCCATCAGCTTTATAACACTAGAATGATCATATCTTTGAGCTGTGATTAAAAAAAAACAGGCAGTAACTAATTGAATTGTTGGGACTAGAATTGTTCTCTATTTTCTTAAGTTTAATAGACTAAATTAAATTGTTAATTAAATAAGCGGCTGAAACAGTATCTTTTTTTACTTTAAATAAATAAACTCCCTGCAAAAGATACATAATGGCAATATATAATTGTGGTATTTTAGTGCTTAACCTCAGACCATAACATAACTGAGCCATGATTCTTCATACATGTGCATATTTCCTCACTCACCTCCTGAAACGAACCTCACGCCTCTTTTGGTCCATGACAATTTTCTGAGGAGAAAGATGACAACAACTTCAGTGCCATTCAAATCTCTGCATGGGTATAAAGTGCGGAGAAGATGCTAAATAGACAAAAAACTTTTTTTTAAAAAGCACGTACAGTTAATAAAACTGTAGTCTTAATAAATAGGCTGAATGTGATACCTATAAAGGACTAGTGTCACAGGTAGAAACACAACAGTGTGCATGGTGTACAAGCAGCAACATTAGCCATGCTAGCTGGCAGTTTGCTACCTTTATTTAACCTTGCTCGGCTCTTATCTGTTCCATTAGCTCGCATAATGGTGAAAAACCTATTCAACAACACGTTAAGGTTGACGGTAAAACAACGTCCTGTTGTCATGTCCAGCCATCACGAGCAACAGCGAATAATAAACAAAGTGATGCGTAGCAATGATAGCTGCACAAATGCATCCATGTTAGCTCAGACGTGGAATAGCATTGCAAACTTGAAAGCTAAAAAAAGGTCAAAAAGATGCTGGTTTGTGTAACACTACGTAAGAAGAGCAGACTGCTTTAGGCAACATCACAACTGACTGAATTGCTTAAATATACTCACTGTGTGAATATCCTCAGACCCTGCAGAGTTGGGAAACTCAGAATAACTGCAGCCATAGCTACCAGCTGCTGAGGTGATAGCTGCTAGCTAACTCACTAAATGACCAGCTGAGGAGGAAAAGGCGAAGTGTTATTATATTAAACAGTTCATACACAGTTTGGTGATGATTTCAAAGAAGCAAACTACTCAACCGAACCATGAATAATATTCCGACCTTTTAAACAAACACTGGCACTTGTAAAAACAGCAATACAGGTCTAAATATCTGTACTATTATTTTTGACCTTTTAAAGGACTCGTAGTGACGAGGAGCCAATGAGAAAGAGGGATATGGAGGTGGGGAGGACGCTGCAGGGAGCACTTAGCGCCAGCAGAGGGCAGCGTTTCTCTGTCACACAGGTAAGGATAATCCCACTTATAATACATTTAAAACATATTTTATTTATAAAAACCTAAAGTATTCTGGTAACACTACAATATTATGCAGTTATGTACAGTATTTCAATTGATGTAATAACGAAATATTTGTTTATCCAAAATAAAATATATTACCAATTAAAGCAACAACAACAACAAAATGCGATGTTCATTTTCTAGTATCTCTGACATGTAGGTTAGCAAGTGTTGTTATGATTATTTACTTAATCATTAACAAGCGTGTGTCAATAAGGGCTAATCCCTTTTATCAATTAACTCTGGAATATGCCACAAATATGAATATTACAACACACAGCTGTGAACAAAAGTTATCATTAAATACAGAATAAAAAGGAAAATAAATGTTAAACCCAATTGTGATGATTACAAATTATAATTGGAAAAAATAATTAAATAATAGTCAAAGAAATAAATGGAACAACATTGTCAAGATTTATGGGTATTAGACCGCTGTGCTTTAAATTAAGGAGAGCTAATTTGAGAACTTTTTGTGACAGTGTATGATGAACTAATATTTTAGATGAAGGTAATCTCCATCCAGTTGTCCGAAGTTCAGACCCTGTCATATCCTTCTCTGTGGTGGTCTTTGATGAACAGGGAGGTCGTCACGGCGATGAGAAAAAGACCCACCACTGTGGCCCCGAGGATGATGGGGATAACTCGCTTGGTAAAGTCAACCCAACACTCCACCTCTGAAACAACATGGAGAGCAAAATGCAGAAACAAATGAGTACCTTAATTTAGCCATATATAATCTGATCTTGCAGATATCACATTCACATCAATCCCTTAGATCTAAAGCTGCAGTGCAGAGATTCACATTTATAACACGAACATTGTTTTCCATAATGATTAGATCAATAACACGGCAGCAATAAACCTGCTTTAGTTTCAGGATATTTACTGTTAACACAGTCCAATGGGACCAATTATCATTGTGTGTGATTCTCAAGAATCGCATGCTCAAAGCTCACATTATAGATCACATCTGTAGGCTATCTGGCAAAACTCCCAGCTGTTTTCCTAGATTGAGATTAATCACAGAATGAGGGAAAACTGGAGTGCTTTCAAAGCATGACCATAATGTAATACTGTACAACAGAAAACAAGCCCAATTTGATTTTTAAATTCTTGGGCCTTTTTGAAAAAAGATTGGTGCTCATGCTAATGTATCTGTCCATGTGTCTTCAAATGAGTTTGAACACAAGAGAGGAAGCAGACAATACCATATGGGGTAGTCAAGCGTGTATACTTTTATTCAGCAATGTGAGTTTGTAATTGTCTTTTCACTATGATATTAATTACGGTTTTAGGACTAAATGTTGTTATAGTTCTATATCTACCAGCGCAGATACTTTGTTATATAAAGAATATTTTCCCTTGTACCTAAGGATCAACCCATTCACCTTTTCCGTAGTGTCCTTTGAGCAGAGTGAAGGCCTGTATCTGCAGAGGAACCAGCCGGATCCTCAGCTCCGGAGACGTCAGAAGCAGATTCTCAGATTCGCACTTGAAGCTCTGGCCATCAGCCGCTGCAAACAGCTTGTCATTCGTCAACACACCTGAGTAAGTCTTATCTGTGAGGAAAGGATGTCAGACAGGGATGGTTATGTTCTCTGTGTGGGCAGGTTCAGAATCAGAAATACCAGCTAAATGTCATCTCTCTTTTTATCTCTTGATCTGGTCTTACTGGAACATCCTTGGCAGACAGGCAGAGGAGACACGTGAGCGGTCAGATTGGAGACGTAGAAAATATTCCCTTTCTGGAGACAAAAACAAAAGAGATTGAAGCTGATCCACTAATGCATGAATTCTGAAAACAATTTTTCTAATGCACATTACTTTATCTGTTGATGTGAATGTTTTGGATTTTCTGTGAAGCTGGAAGCGTCAATGATTCTATTAATTTTTTCTATGGCAGAGTGTGGATGCAGAAACTATATTTTCTGAATTTGAAGATACAGTATAAACACGTAACACAGTTTTGTCTTCCTCATTTGACTATTGCTAATAGTTCCATAATCACTGCATTTATGAGGTGTTTTCTAAGGCTTTAAAATTGACATGATGGTATGAAAAATTGACTAAACTAAACTTAAGTGCTCATATAGATATAATGGAGTAAGAAATACAAGTTTTGCCTTTTGAGATGTAGTGGTCTAGAAGTACAAGTTGCATAAAATCAACGCTCAATTACAATTACCTCAAATGTGTATAGTACTTGAGTTTAAGTATAGTCAATTTACATTCCACCATTGCCTGCATATCTCCGGACAGTGGAAGAAAATGCACACTTTGAAGGAAACAGGGATGTATGAAATTTGGTGTACCTTTCTGAAGGTGAGCTGCAGACTGGCAGCATCGTCAGGCAGTGTGAGAGAGAGGACAGCAGCTTCTTCACCACAGGACCCCCCCGTCCTGACCCTGGAGGGCTCCAGGTTGTAATACCAAGCCTTCTGAATGCACACAGGAGAGAAATATGACTTATACACTGTCAGATGTCATTGTCTCCAGTCAGTCACCAAACAAGTACTGGAGCAAAAAATAGTTAACATTTAAATGATAATGTATCACCTCCACCAGAGCACACACGTCTTGTTATTTGTTTTTAAATAGATTGTTACGGACATTTTTAGTTTTCTTTTGTTTGTACAGTGAAACAAATACTTCACGAAGACATGCAGAAATGAACACGCACGCTGGGCGAAATGTGCTGAAATCGGACAAAAATACACGGAGGAAAACACACACGCACGCATACACCCAAACACAAACTAACCTTTTTCTCAATGACAATGTACTGTACTCCCATGGTGGCTTTTATGCAGGATTTTCCGACATGCTTGTAGGTCCCTATGCACGAACACATATAGAAATATACATTAACACAGACAGCCAAAGGTCATTTAACTTGAATTAGAGACAATCTGTTTTCATTTTATTAATAACTTCTGGCTCCGTACAAAAGAGCCCCCAATGTTTAGACTTGAATTATTTGTTTTACTTTCCCTTTAAAACTTTAAACCCAATTAGGTCTACATTTAACTGTAGGTACATTTGCTGTGGTGCAAACAATTTATGTTTTATCTCTAAGGGATTGGTGTGTACCTATTGGAGGGGTGGTCTCAGTGGGCTGCAGCGCCGGCTTGTAGACGTGAGGCTCAGACGCAGGCTGGACAGAGCGCTCTTTTTCCTGGAGCTGGACACCTGGGGGAGAAGAGACGTGTCACTATCAACATCTGGTTATCTAATGTATACGTATTGCACACAGCAGACACATATTCAGTTATGTGCCAAGAAACCAGCCAGCACACGGACATGCTGGAATGCTGGGTATTCGTCCACGTTTGTTAACCTGCCTCTAGCAGAATCTTGGATTGGACATTTTTGCAGAAAGTCTAAATAGAATAGGAAAACAAAAACATTTTTGCCAGGCTTGTCCACTTTGCAACAAGTACATTTTACTTGGTAAATTACTTGGTTATGAAGTAAGAATGAGGCTGTCTTGACATTGGTTTAAAGCAATAATTACAGTAATTGAACAATTACACATAATAACACATTTCATGAAAGCTGCTGCTGCAAACCTTGTCCTCAATGTTTTTATCTCAGTTTATTTTCATACCATCTGTATGCTTTTAACTGCAGATTAAGAAAGAAAGAAACATGTGTTAAACCCTTAAATGTAGATTTCTGTGTAAGAGAGAAAACCAGAACATCCTCATTTATTACAAAGCACATTTACAAGTACTAGGTTTTCACAGAGAAGGCAACACAGCATTTTGAATTCAATATTCAATTCAAATTAAGAAATATAAATTAAGAAATAATCAGTTGAAATGTCTCAATCACATGTTCACTCCTATCATTATTACTTCCTTGCATACAGTAATACCGAATGGGGTCCTTTGTAACTTTGTGCCTAGAGACGCTTGGAGTTCAGCTCTGGTTTCAAATAACAGTTTAATTTTGTTTTGAGGACAATCCCACCAATTGATCTATAAAATCTGAAAAGATTCTAAATCTCAAACCATTTTTTATACTTTAGTGTATTTGAGGTAAAAGAAAATCACAAAAAAAGAAAATATCCTTTAGGTTGTTGTTTTTAACTTTGCATTACCTTTTTTAAGTTTGATTTGAGTTTAGTTGTGTGGGCAATATGGATGTGAAAACCCTCTCTGTTATCTGGAGGAGGTCTCCCATAAATGCTGCATTGAGTTGAGCAGTTGACTAGTCTGTGGAGAAGCGCACTATAAGGATGTAATGAGATTAGAAAATCAAACTTACCTGCAATAATAGCCAGGATTATGAGACACCATCCACCTGTTTGAGCCGTTAGCATCATAGTTCACAGAAAACAACAGAAAGGAGAATAATGCAGCAGTGATGTGATGGGAGCCGTGTGAGTGCTTCAGTTGTGGCTTTGCTTCTAAATGTGAAACTGTCGACCACCTTGACACTCAAAGGAACCGTGCACAGGAAGTGCAGAGTCATAGGAGGCGGTGAGCTGACACCTCGGATGGAAACTATATGATGGTAAAACTCTGAGTCAGAAGCATGTAGCTCTAACTTTATGTGCTAAATATGTCACCTTGACAACATGTTGCTTTTGTTAGTGTCTTAGAAGTTGGGGACTTTGAGCATTAACAACAATATGTATATTTCTAAAGTTACAAAACTGCCTTTCATTTGTGACTGATGTTATATCTTAATATATCTGTTATCTAATTTAATTCATTTAACTTATTTATATTATGAACCTTTTCTTTGTTTCTAATACTTGAATGTAGGAATATGTTTGTAACATAGTATTTTTACAGTGTGGTATTGTTTTACTACAATAAAATATTTGAGTACTTACTGGCTTGGTTAAGCTACACAGCTGCTGCTATACTGTTGGTTTACATTGAAATATTGAATCTAAACTAATTTGTTTTACTTGTTTTTATTTGAATATTTTGTAAAGTAAAAATAACTAAATAATTTGAGTTTTCCTTTATCCTTTTATTCAAATGTGACTCCTCTTTGTAAAATTGTAACGATAAAATGTCTAAATAACCTATGTTAGAAATGTGTTAATAAGAGCACTTCAATATCCCACATTTTCTCCAAAACATCCATAATTTTAACCAAGACAAGGCTCTGTTTTCTTTGGAATTTAACTCCATGTTTTCATTTGTTCCCATATTTTTTTCCTTTGTCTACGTATTACCTTATTGATATACCAGGTGATTTATCTACGGAGAATTCAGCTACCAGTCAAAACCTCCTGAATGATGAAGAATTAAGTAATCCTTGGAAGTTATGAAAGGCATACAATTCTGTCTTTTCTCATTGTTTTGATTGAGGGACCCCTAGTGGCAGTAAATAACATTCGATGCCCTAAACTTAGAAACCTCTTGAGGAGGTCTCCGTTTGCGTCCCATCGGTTGGCATGTGAACTCAGTGAACTTGGTGTATTCCTGTACAGAGGCTGCACATAGACACAGCAAACACAATGTCTGGATGATACTGTCATTTATGCAGTGTAACATCTGTGCAGCTTTCACCTCATTTCACTGAGGAGCAGTGAGGAAATCAGAGTGGTAGAGGCCAAAGGTCGACAGGGACAAAGTACCAGTGAAAGCACACAGCAAGCAAACACAAAGACACACACACACACACACACACACACACACACACACACACACACACACACACACACACACACACACACACACACACACACACACACACACACACACACAATGGCCCTTAAACATGTACAGTTAGTTATGTTTATGTTCAAACATACATGCTTCTTTGTGTGTTCAAATGTGTGTGTGTGTATTTAGGTATGAGCGCGTTTGCTCATTTAAATTCATTAGGAAGGAAGATGTTACCTCTTTAAATACTCTCCCCTTTCTTGGATACTGACAGTTGTATTGATTTGACAAGTAGGAGGGCAAACTAGAGAGCAAACATTTACTCTCCTTTTACCGACTGAGCGTTTTGAGCATCCGTGTGTGTGTGTGTGTGTGTGTGTGTGTGTGTGTGTGTGTGTGTGTGTGTGTGTGTGTGTGTGTGTGTGTGTGTGTGTGTGTGTGTGTGTTTGTGTGTGTGTGTGTGTATGTGTGTGTGTGTGTGTGTGTGTGTGTGTGTGTGTGTGTGTGTGTGTGTGTGTGTGTGTGTGTGTGTGTGTGTGTGTGTGTGTGTGTGTGTGTGTGTGTGTGTGTGTGTGTTTGTGTGTGTGTGTGCCCTCCTGTCCCCTGTGTATGTGTCTATCAGTGTGTCATCATTCTTCCCAGGATTCCCACCCAAAGTTTCAGGAGAACTTCACTCATTCATTTATCTCTTCAAGCACAGCAACATCGACAGCAGGCATTCACCTTCATAAACTGTAAGTAATGCTATATTAAATATTTGCATTA
Organism: Notothenia rossii; assembly: GCF_949606895.1. Lineage (NCBI taxonomy): Eukaryota > Metazoa > Chordata > Actinopteri > Perciformes > Nototheniidae > Notothenia > Notothenia rossii. Next base: position 73,698,880 of record NC_136912.1, read on the forward strand.
AATCATTTTGAAAGCTTCAAATTGTTTCTGATTCAGCCAGAAATAAGACATTTGCGACTCACGCTGCCAGGGTTAGAAGGCCATTTCGACCTGAAATACACTTTCATTGCATTGGTAAACTGTGGATTGAGGCGTTCACTATCTGTTGTTATATTTACTGTTATTTCCTGTGAAGCAGAGCAGAAACATCCATCAGGATCAGACGATGAGGAGCGGAGCGGGGCTTTGCGTGCTCGGCCTGCTGTGCCTCCACAGCTCAATCTATGGCCAGGTATGCAGAAAGAAACCCTACTACAACTACAACTTTCTTGCATTATGAGAATACACTGTGAGCAAAGTCAAATTGTTCATACAGTGAAGTTGTTTAGTATTTAAAATGTTATCTGTAAAGTAACTGGTAACTGTCAGATTAATGTTGTGGAATAAAGAACATTATATTTCACTAATAAAGGAGGAGAAAATGAAAGTCCTCACCTTCTTGTCAGAAACATCAGGATTTTACTAGAAAAAGTAAATTATTTTTTTTCTTTTCACCGGAGGCATTGGAGGTGCAGCCTGGCGTTCTGATCTTCTGTGACGACCCGTCTGTGGACAGAGCCGTCAGCAGCGCCGTGAACAAGTTCAACGAGAGGCTGAGCACGGGACACAACCTGGCCCTGTTTCAGATACTGTCAGCCAGCAAGGTACAGGGATGGAAAAAATGATGTGTGTGACATGCTACTGTAGGTTTTTTGAGGAAAATGGTTACTCTTACAGTGTTGCATTGTTGTAAATACTGACACTGTCCTACTTGTAAGAGGGACTCAGTTAGTATTAGACATACTAAAAATGAAGGGTGATTAATATAGTCACTACAATTAAAAGACAAAAGGGTGAAATGTGCAAAACTAAACATTTTGAATCTGCTCAACACCATAAGGCTGCCAAAGAATATAATACAGATATTGGCAATAACTAGGACAATGCAATTATTTCATGAGCTTTATTGAGGTTTTAACTGTTTCACCTATTATAAAACATAATAATAATAATAATAGTATTAACAATAATAATAATTCATACATGTGGCGATTGTGGCCTCCTGATTTTTTTTTAAAGTATCATACTGTATTAGAGATGAAACTGGACGGTGGTGAAACAACAGGAACTAAAGCTGTGGGATGATAAGAAATTTAAAGAAAACATGTTTACACACTATGACCTCTGGAACACTGAACGTGTGTGTGTGTGTGTGTGTGTGTGTGTGTGTGTGTGTGTGTGTGTGTGTGTGTGTGTGTGTGTGTGTGCGCGCGCGCGTGCGTGCATGCGTGCGTGCGTGCGTGCGTGCGTGTGTGCGTGTGTGTGTGCGTGTCTCCAGTCAGAGAATGGCTCGGACTCAGTGTACTCACTGCAGTTCACCACCAGGAGGAGCGACTGTCTAGCTGGCAGCAACAAACCCTGGACTGTCTGCGACTATCTGCCCAACGGAAGAGAGGTAATAATGAGAGAGCTAAACAGCTGCAGACATCCATGGTTTTGTTAGCAGTGACACACAGTAAAAATCTACAAACAGTGCCCACTGTCTTTCCAGCGTATTTAGTTTACACAGGAAATACATTCAGAGTTAAAGGTCACATATTATGCAAAATCCACTTTTTCATGTATTGTATACATCAACATGTGTCCCCTCTGTGTAAAGACATTCTGAACGTCTCAGGAAAAAGGGTTCACTCTCTTTTTGTCCTGATCCATTTATATAAAAACCTGTCTGAAAATGAGCTGATCAGATTTTGGCCACTTTATGATGTCATAACGATTTTTTTTGGCTAGTGTAACCATTAGCCAATCACCAACCAAGATAACCCCCGCCCACCATATCACCTGAATCTCCTCCTAGAGCACCATTTTGTTCTTTTTAACCAAATATCTCTCTGAGGGGCGTGGGGAGTGGCTCCTTATTTTAAAAGACAGAATCAGCACTTTTGAAACAGGGCTGAAACAGAGGGGATTATGGGATGCTACAATGCATGATCTGTTTGGTATGTGGAGCCAAACACTTCAGAGACATGTTTTGTATATATCTGCGACATAAAATATATTGATGAAAAACAGTATAATAGGGACCTTTAAGGGAGAACAACATGTCTTAAATTGGTAGCAATATGTTATGTAAAGGCATGGATTATACAATCTTTGATTAAAACAAATTAAATCATCTAAGCTGTTTTTCTTTTCAGAAACCAATTTCATGCAATGCCACTGTCTACATGACAGAGACAGAGGCAGACACTCGACAGGTGGATTGCCTGCTTGGTGAGTGAAAATAACAAAGTGTCATATTATTGTTTTATCAGTTATGACACAAGAATATCCAGCTTTTTTCTCAAAGAAATAAGAAAAGATGGAGAGGGTTGGTTCTATCTAATCCACCATCACCAACCAAACCTAGAACTATACTTAAAAACAATATCTAACGTAATTAAAGTCTGGAGATAAAAGACAAAGCCTTTTCGTCTCGTGTTTCCTGCAGTATGAAAAAAATATTGAACATTTGAGATTCAAGATTCAAGAACTGAAGCAACCCTTCAAAGCTAGTTAAACAGAGACATAAACAGGATAGTAATAAATAAATAAATCCAAAATAACTACTTTTGTTGGAAGAAACCTGAACTCAATTTTATAGAGAAATGTCTTTCAAAATTATCGAAAGTATATTTTTTCACTTAGACATATGATATTACATGCAGGCCCTGATCAATACTTTAATTTGTTGTATTGTGACGCTTCATATTTACATACATTTACTCAAGTACTTTACTTAGGAACACATTTCAGGTACCTTCATATTCTTAACGTATATCGTGTATGGGAAGAGGAACATCTGGTGTGCTGATAACGTTCCCTATGACTGTTTATTAGTGGAGTGTATTTCTCATTAAGAAAACAGTGATTCATTGAGGAAAGTGTAACCTCGTGGGCGCAGGGCATACACAGAGAAGCTGATTGTGAAATATAATTTTCAGATACAGAGAGAGAGAGCAATATTAACTTGTGATAGTCTAGACTTTAATCTTTGCCCAACCAGCCCACTGAAAGCTTCCAGTAAATAGTTATTTTTCTATCCAGCCAACACAATGATTTGCAACTTTTAAAGGCACAGCTTGGAAAAATAATACTGGTACTGTTTTGTAGATTGCTTCAGTTGGATCTGGTCTTACAGAAATTAGGTGTTGTGGTTTGAATTAACCGCATGATTAGCCCAGTCAATCTGCTGTCTTCTCATTCTTTATTTCTCTCCACCATCTTTCTCCTCTCTAGATGATTACATCGTCCCAGAGAAATCTATCTGTTTGGGATGCCCGACAGAGATCGATGAGAACTCAGAGGATCTCAGGGTTCCTCTCTCTGTCTCCATCTCCAAGTTTAACTCAGTATCCGACTCTACTCACCTGTTCACCCTGAACTCTGTGGGCCCCTCCACCAGACAGGTAGAAATGGGTTGATATGAGGAGAGAGGTGAAGATGAAGAGGAGAAGAAGGTTTTTCTTTACTGTCTGCATCTGTATCTGTTTCCCTGTAGGTCGTCGCAGGATTCAGGTTCAAGCTGAGGTTTGATATGAGGAGGACCACCTGTCCCAAGAGTGAACACAAAGACCTCAACGAGCTGTGTGTCCCTGATAGTGAGAATGTGGTAAGCACTGACATAGTATTTGTTTCTTTGTTTCTTTGTATTTGTTTTTGTATGTGGTCGTTCTGTGTCTCTATGTGGTTGTATTTTGTGTCTTTTTAGTTGTTTTGTGTCTTTCTGTCGCTGTTACGTACGAGTCTCCTTGTTGCTGTTTTCTGTATCTTTGTGTTTTTTGGTTCTGAAAGTGGTCGATCTGTGTCTCGTTGTGGTCATTCTGTGTGTCTTTGGGTCATTGTGTGTCCTTTTGTTTTTGTTGTATTTCTTGATGGTGGCTTTATTTGGCTTTGTGTGATGTTGCGTTCCTTATTATTTTCTTTTTCGTCTATTGTGTCTCTCAGTGGTTGTTTTGTGTCTCTGCCCCATGACCCCTATGCTATCCATCCAATGCTCCACGTTCATTAGTCTGATGTGTCTCTCTCTCTCTCTGTTTGTGTGTAGGAGCTTGCCAACTGTAACTCTACAGTGGATGTAGCACCATGGAGGTTTGAGGTCCCACAGGCATATATACAGTGTGAACAAGGGGCGCTGCCCACGGTGAGACCCACTTCCACAGGATGCTCAAACATTCAGCCTGTTTTAGAAATTGAATAAAGAGCACATCGACCTAATTGAATCTATGATAAACAACTCTATTTTAATTGAAAGTAAAAGTACTATATAAAACAAGTTTTACCTGTCAGCTCTCACTATCTGCTCAAATACTAGATAGTGATATATCTTGAAAGTGAAATGTAGACATTCGAGTTTGCATGCTGTAAATAAAAGACAACATGCAATATGCCAAATAAGATCTATCACAGTTACATACTATAAACCTTAAAGATAAAAAGGATAGACTTTGTAAAATAGGATGTCCATACTTTTTCATCTTTCCCATTTTACAATTCAATCACAATACTTTCATTCTAAAATTTAAAACCGTCCAGTTGCTAAGTGTCTTACTGTATTCCTTCTCCAGATGTTTACCAGGCGTCGTCCCCCGGGCTGGTCTCCTCTCAGGAACATCCTGTTAGAAGTCCCCTCCATCACCTCGCCTCCAACCACAACCAGCCCACCCCCCACCGGCAAGGCTTCGGCCAAAGAAGAGTCTTCTGAGGAGGACACCACTGCACCCAAAAAACCCTCCTCCCCGGACATGGATGCAGAAGCTGGGAACGACAGCCCCTTCCACTGCCCGTCCAACCCTTGGAAACCTTTCAACCCCATCCCCCCTGCAGCACCCACACATGGCCTGGCAGAGGAGGCCAGCCCCCAGCCCCCAGCAGAGGGGGGCTTCAGTGATTCAGACCTGCAGGGATAAATTCATCCTCAAGGGAAACACATTTGTATTCAAAATGATCTCACTTTTTACTCCCTCCAAACACAGCTTTTTGTTTATTTAGACTAGTGCTTTATTTTCTGGGACGCAGCACATTTTTCTTTAAAGAAACACCTTTGATTAATTTCAAATTTAAGATGCAAAAGGTTGATAAAAGAACCAGTGCAGGTGAAAGCAACTTGTTTTTGGGACCTGTTGCTTCTTTGAAAGCACTGGAGAAAATGACTGAAGTGATGAAAGAGCTCTGAACTGTTAAAGATAATCAGCGTCAGTTTCCTTTGAGTAAATCAAAGTGTCAGGTTTATTAGAGATGTGAGAAAATTGCATGTGTCTTTTCTTCAAAGGGAAAGATCCGCACGAAAATAAGACGTTGTTCTTTGTGCTGTGGTTAAATGTGAATATAAATGCAGCTAATCGATGATGTGTTTCTTTCTGTAAGATTCTCCTGTACTCACGGACTTACACGGTATCCCTTTGATTTCCTATTATCATTTCATCAGCCTAAATTATCTCACTGGTCTTTTAACATTGTCAACATCCGGATGAAGTCCTTTGGATACCCGGAAATCTTCTTTTCAAGCCCTGGAAATGAATACAATAATTAAAGTCATTACATTTGAACATGTTGACGATATCATTCATTGCATTATTCAATCCAGTAAGACTTTGTGAAGGCCTGCTGTAGAGTGAAACCGCAAGAGGGGAAAGTACGAGCAAACAGAAGCGGGTGAATGTTTAACACGTTTATTTGTACATCTTCACAAACACTCAGATGACCAGTCAGTCGGTCAGGGTACAAATCTTTACCCTGCGAGCCTAAATGAAATACATTTTCTTTTAATAAATGCAGGTTATTGTGACGATGAAAATGTTCCTATAGGAGTAAACGTAAGGCATTCATTTCTAAACATGTGTATGGCTGCTTAGCAGGCTGAATATGAAAACTAAAACAATGAAAAAGAATATTCCTCTTTACCCAAGCTCATGCAGGTAGGCTGTGGGAAACATGGCTTGATGTACATTCATTCATAGTAGGTTAAGGTTCTGACAGCACGGCATGTTGAGGACATATTAGAGACACACTAGTGCAGTTTAGAGCACTGCATACAGAACTGAACATTAAGCTACAGACAATTTAGTCGATATTTCCCTTTAACATTTAGGATACTTCAAAAGCAAAATGATCATTAATGATCAGTAATCTTATTGATTAGTCATACTTGCTCTTGGAAGTACAATCGTTTAAAACCCTTGACATTCATTCTGTTCAAAGCCTATTCAAAGGCTTCCTAGCAACGCAATTTGTATTAAAAACAAAAGCAGTAACAGTGGCTTTTTAACTGCTTTACAGAAACAATACAGTTCCTACAGGTGGTGGACAAACTAACACCTGTTGATTATGTTTACAGATATAACAGAAGCAAATTTGAATATCATAAAAAACAATAGGTTTTCACAGAGCAGTAAACACTGCATGGATATTGCATTCTTATTTCCTGTGTGTTTGTTATTATGTCCACTGGTTGTCTTCAAATCATAGCTAGAATCTTGTGATTGTATTAGCAGGGGCAAACTGCAGATGAATGGAAACAGGACCTCCCTCCCCTCTCTGTTTAACCTCACGAAATCTCACAGTATTTCTCAGCACACAAGCGGGTTCAAAGAGATTCAATAACTCCAAATTCTGAGAAAACAGCGAAATGATAATGTAACATTATGTAGATTGTTGATTCATACCATTACACATTTTGGTGTTTTCAATGTTGCTTTAAAGTCAAAAGGGATAACGCATGGGAGCCACCACAGCTTCCACAGGTGGAAAAACAAGTGCAATACTATTGCAGATACCCTGTACAAATTCAGTGCATAAGTTGAGGACAAGCAGAACTTGAGACACATAATCCTGCTGTCTGTGAGAGCTATCACTTGGACCTAATTTTCATGAGTTTGAGGCTCAGGATAATGAAAGAACAATAAATATATATTAGTAATACTTTGCACCTGGAATTTGGCTCTCGAACAACATTCATCACTTCAAGAAATACTTGTTTCTTCACTCATGTATAACTGTGGCATCAATAACCACTCTCACAATCAGTACTAAATAGACAATGCACAACAACCAGTCTCAACTTAAAACCAAAAAGAAAATACAGCTGCAGTTCTGATATGCAATATCTGAAGTAAAACATTTACAACTGTATGAAAAGTTCCCTCTCACTTATGTTTCCTAACAAACAATTAAAAAGTGTCATCTCACACATGTAAGCTACATACACACAGTGTGGGTTTTCATTGGGGCCTGCCAATGAAGCTCTGCATCCTGTACAGAGAGACAATGAGTTCACACAAACATATACATGGGAAGAGATAATAATGATAGTAACACTGCAGGTTGTCATATATGAGCTCAGGATAGAAAACAAAGCAGTCTGACTGCAACTCTACATACATACGGCTAACGCTGCTTCAAAATATACAAACTGGTTATCCTGACATGCACACTAGGCTAACGTTCTTCTGGACAAAAAGGCTATTTTAAGGTGCACACACCAACCTCTTCTTTTATATTTTAAGATAAACTGATATGCCTACTTAATTCCAGAATTATCTTTCACAGGCCTCAGTGAACCTGTGTTTGGCACATTGAGAGAAAGAAGAGACGAGCTCTCTGCCGAACACCTCTTGTATGTTTAGTGGCACTGCATTTGACACTTTAGAGAGAAACCATAAATGACGCAAAAACCAGAAAAAGAGTGCACATATTTGACAGCTCAATACATTCTAGCCACTAATGTTGCAGTAATATGACAACACACAGGTGTGCCATACCAGAACAGACACCATTTAGGCTTTTCCATACAATCAACAGTTGGGAAAAGTGCATACTTCCTTTTTCACTGGCAGATCTACTTTCAAACAGAAGATGATCATTTAGCCATGAGCACATCCAAATATCTTTCTAGGTACACAGTAGAGGTGTCAGGGGCTCATGATGCTGCTGAGCTACTTTCGTTAAATAATACATTCTCTCCTCAACAAAGCTCATAATTTGACACGTTCTCAACTGGCTAAGCTTACAGTCAATCAGGGTTTTCTGTTTATAAAAACACATTTTAGAACTAATACCAATCTCAAAAGACAAGGTGACTTTGGTCAATGGAACAAAATCAAAATCCCTGTCTTTCAATGAAATGTGATTGTGACGATCACTATAGAACTTAAGAGTGGCTTAATCGAGCTACCAGATAAAAAAGTATGTTGATATCAGTTGATATAACTATGTTAACATGTCCAAAGAATGGCGCTAACGTCTAATTCATAAATTTCCCCTCATCCTCTGCCTATAGACACCACAGCTGAAGGAGGTGTGGGCGGAGACTATGCGTCCTCTACACAGTGCTTCTCAAAGTGTGGTCCGCGGGCCACTTGTGTTCCGTGAGCGCCCCCTAGTGGTCCGTGAGTATATTGGTACAATTTCACATTTGAAATAAATTCATTAATTAAAGTTTTCCGCACTCTCGCGGGAATATCTCCGCAATGGAGCCAGCTTAAGTTTCACTTTTGATTGCATGATATAGCCCCACGCAACACCTCAATTACACATGTTGCCACTTGTTTGTACCATTTTCAGGCGATTTGTAATCTGTTCTAGAAAAACGATGTGTTTTTGAATATCTTTGGAGTTAAGAGGTCCGCGAGTGTCTTTTTATTGGTTAAGTGGTCCTTGGTTTGAATAAGTTTGAGAAACACTGCTCTACAGCTATATATCACTCTATCTGCTTAATATTGAGCGATCCAATGGAATTTGGGAAGGCTAATTTGTTTTGACTTAAAAATGTTGAAAAACCTACACGCTCATATGTTTCCGTTGGGGGGGATATGTAAAAAAGTTTGGAAAATAAAGAGCAAGGATTTAGAGAGCATTGCTCAAATACTGCTAGGTTTATTACATGCTCAGTGAAAGATGTTAATCAAATAAAAATGGATAAACATATAAACGAACTGTGTATGACGAACTATGTCCATCAGTTGACATTTATAGAGATGAAACGATAAATATCACATAGTTAGAAATAATAAAAAAATATTGGTTTTCATGTTACTAAAACCAAAAATCTAGCTTTTCATGTAAATAGTGGTGGTTTGTTTACTACAAATATTTAGGCTGTCGAGCTTAGCAATGTGAATCAGGTTCTGTGACGCCAAGGCATTTTATCATCAGGAAGACGTGACATTCTCCTGGGCTTCTGCTCGCCAACTAAATAGACAGCCAGAGGCTTTAAATAGATCACATTATTCAAAGCGTGAGACTGGCACTTTCCTTCATTACCAAATGTGCATCCCCAAACAAATTCATTATCACAAATTCCAAGCTGCAAACTAGCGTTACTAACAAACTGATGTTTAACTTAGAAGTGCAGGAGGCGAAAAGGGCATTAGTAGTCTCCATTTGCAGAACTCATGGTAGTCAGATAAAGGAAGCACAAATACAAAAAGACTCCAAATATATATTGAAACAAACAAGTGTGTTTCTTGAGAGTTGAGTGTTGCATGTGTAACAAAAGGATAAACTAGATACATAAATAAATTTAAAAAAGTCATAATAAACCTGTATAGTATTCTACTACTTTTTAAGTGCTGTTTTTCGATGGAGAGGCATCATCACCCTGAAGTTTATGAGTCTAAAGCAGCACCACCAACAAATGTTCCCAAGGGTGGAGTGCTTTTTCTTTGAGGCCGAGGGAGACTCTAGACCTGTGCAAAACAACCGACAGGCTCTTATGCAGTTTTTTTCACAGAGGGTTAAAGGTGGCGAAGCTGACACCAAATCAGCTCAGGAGGGAACAGTGGTAAGTCATACTTACGTCATACTTCTTTAATCTTGCGATGTGCAACATATTTGCGTAACAAATACTAGGTATGACATGTTCTTTTGTGCACGCTATCTTCTCAGCAGAGATACAAGCATCTCTTTCTGGGATGGAGCCACAGTGCAGAGCTAACACAGTGGAACGGCAGCAAGTTGGATTTACTTTGTGGATTCAGACGATTGGACGATTTTCTTTAAGCTGTTTTGTCCAATTTGTGTTTTCCCAACAAGAGCAGCAGGGTGAGAGGTAACATGTTCTTTGTTTCCCAGTTTGTTCCTGTTTGTGGATGCATTGGCCAGGAAGGGAATATCTTCACAAGGACATGGAGACAACAATCTCTTGTAGAACCGATTGTTGAGAAGAAAGCAGATGATTATGGCCAAAGAAAACCAGGAACCTTGTTTAGATGAACAGAAATGGTACGGGTGTAAACTTCCTTCATCACTGAGGTGTTACTTCATGGCGGGACTGGTGTTGTGTTGTTTGTGTGCAGGAGATCAGTTCAGTGCATGCTGTCTGATTGTGTGGAATATCCAGTCCATCTTGGTGGTCCACCCTCCATGGTGAGCATCGTTCATCTGTTTCATAAAGTAGTCCAACGCCTCCTGCACAAAGCAGAATCAAATAAAGAAGATGATGACATTTTAATGTGAGATACACAGCAATAACAATATCAGATCGGAGTGGATATGAGCTCGGGGGAAAAGTCTTATTACCTGTTCGCTTTTCTCCAAGGCCAGCGTCTTCCTGATGTAGGCAATGTCATCAAATGACTGCAGCTCGGGCATCCCAGAGCCCAGCATCATGGAGAACAGGTTGATGAACAGGTTTGCATGCTGCCGGATGGCCAGGTAGGCTTTATAACACATCTCCTGGAACCTGGAGGGAGATGGGAAATGTAGTGTGAGAAATATCAACAGAACAGGTCGAAGCAAAGACAACAAGAAAAAAAAAAAAGTTTAAAAAAAAATCAGTATTGTGCAGTAACCAGTGTTGGGGTAGTTGCTCAAAAAAAGTAATGCATTACACATTAGATGTTACTTTAAAAAACAAAGTAATGCCTTACTTACAGTAGTTACTCACTGCTGAAAGTAATTAGTTACACTACAAGTTACATTACTTTTGGATCCCTCTGTAACATTAGATGCCATTACTGTACACAAGACCTCGGTTTTCTGCTCTTTGTTTGAAATTCAGCTGTGTTTTCCTGTATGATGGCGGCAGCCCCGTTACCTGTATCTTGCTCAATATGTTACAGAAATATTGCAATTTCACCGTTGAAACAGGCAACATTTCCTCAACGATGTTTGCTGAGACATGCTATGCAATTCTGTAATTTCTGCTCCGTTTCCTCATCCATGAACTTGCGTGTGTAGCACTAGTGAAACAGGCCGTTTTATTAAATGTTCTGTCCTCCAGTTATGCAGATAGTAGAAGACCTTAAAGTAACGCAAGTAACAAGATCATTTTGTCCAGTAACCAAGACCAACAGTAACGCGTTACACTACTGAATTAGAGACAAATGTAATCTGATTACTGTAACACGCTACACCCCCAACACTGGCAGTAACAACCACCTAATTCCACGAGAGACGGTCTGTTTAACTTGCAGTCGGGTGCCATTTGAAGAAGATTTGGGGGCTGGTCCCTCCCAAGTTCCCTAATCCTCAAAATATAAAAACATAAAATCAAACCTGCATTACAATATAAAATAAAAAACAGACAAAACCAGCTTCAATAAAGTGGTAACAATGTAACCCTTTAAACCTAGTTTAAGACTAACGCACCTACACTATAGCAAACCTTTTTTATGGCAGAATTTCAGGATAGCACATTAAGAGACACATTTTGGAATTCTACAACCTCAAACAACCAATCAACAGACTGACTTATTAGTTACATGTAGAAGACTAGTACATAGTTTAAATGCTGCAGTACCTCTCAAACTCTTTGGTCTTGGCACACTCTTGGGATCCCTTGCTGATGACGATGAGGAAGTCTTGTGTTAGCACAAAGGGCACACGCTCTCTCTTGTAGCCAAACTTCTTCTTCTTATGGTCAAGGAAATGGCCAAAATCTATGTGAAACAACTAGAAGGGAGCAGGGAAAAGAAGAAAGCACAAAGTCAAAAAGTAGTTTCTCTATAACAAGTTACCTCCTCTTAAGTGAAATCTATTTACTGCTGATACCAATTTATTTCAATAAAATGTGCCATTCAGTCTGCTGAGTATTCGCTCATGTATACTGTAACAAAAAAACAACAGTCCAGTATCTCTTTCAGCATTGGCTCACTCTCTCATTAAGACCCCCTCCTCCACTTACACTAAAAATGTAATTGTCAGAGCAACCTTGAAAATGTGGAATTAGTTCAGACGTTTCTTTGATCTCCAAACATACTCGACGCTAGCCCCTTTATTCACAACACATTTGCCTCTTTCCAACAGCTATCTGATAAATGTGCACTACCTAGGCAACATTTCTTCAGGTATCTACAGATTCGCAGTTTTGTTAATAATAGATTAGCCGCTAGACACACTCCTTAGGCCGTTACCTGGTCTGAAGGGAATGATGACGTGTATTTACGCTCAGATTTATTCTCTTCGTTTGGTTACCCTGAACTCCATTAAATCTCTTTGGGAAACCGATCTTGGGAAGGAGAACTTTGGGAAAAAGCCCTTGCTAATCTACACAAATCTTCTATTTGTGCTAGACATGGACTGATTTAGTGCAAAGTAGTGCATCGCACACACTTAGCTCAGGCTCTCTAAAATATATAAGGAGGTGGACCCAACTTGTGACAGATGTAACCAAGCACCGGCGAGTCACACACACACATGTTCTGGTCTTGTCCGGTCTTACACTCTTATTGGACTGACATCTTCAGATCACTGTCAGAAATTACTGGAAAACCGATCGCTCCTAATGCCATGACCGCACTGTTTGGTGTAACCCCACCCACATGGCCACTCTCTTCTCTGGAGACAGCCTACATACCTTACTAGCCAGACACCTGATATTGCTCATGTGGAAATCTCCAACACCCCTTCACACACCTTGTGGTTAAAAGAAGTCCTAAATTCAGCCAAACTCGAGAAAATAAGGTGCATACTGAGGGGCTCCCTGGAGAAATTCCATAAGATGTGGAACCCCTTCTACAAGTATATACGGGAGCTGGACATGCCGGATGTCTCTGTACAATAGGGTGGTGGACCTGCGGTGTTAAACTGTGGTTACTGGGCGGCTGACTGAACAACAAGTGCTATGTTTTTTATTTTTGATATATATTTGTTATTTTTGTTCCATTTATATACATGGTTTGATCTCTACTTTTGCATCATGCTATTAATAATGGACTTAGACTCAGAGCCTTTAGATTTTGAATTTGTTTTTTGATGTTGATTTTTGTCCTGTCGCAGTCCTTTTTTTAATTTTATATTCCTTTTTTTTATTGTTTTGTTTTGTCTTTGTTTTTATCCTGTCGGACTCGAATCACACTGTTGTCATCCTAACTTGTTTGCCAACTGCTATTGTGCAGTCTGTCTGGCTGTTTGTTTATAAAAAACTAAAAAATTACATTAAAAAAAACAGAGGCTTGGCTAGACAGATTAGGATTGAAACATTGTGCAGGTTGTTCACTATGTGTCTGTTAGGGAAAACTGTAACGTGTCCTACTGTGCCTTAAATACAATTGTGTGGTGTTCCTACACAGGTTACCTGTCCATCATCTTTGACCATAATGTTGCTGTTGTGTCTGTCTCCTATCCCAAGGATAAATGTAGCTACACAGTAGCCAGCACAGGACCTCGTGAACAGATCCACAGCCAGGTCATACCTGCAAAAACACACACACAAATTAGCAGTGACACAATTAATTTAGCATTTAAAAGCAATTGGAAATGTGAAAATTCTTTTAAAAAACAAATGTGGATTTTGAAACTTATGTGGGCAGGAAATAGGCTGCAACTCTTAGCAACAGCAGATTTCTTTAAGGGTCACAAAGTCCTTTTATGTTCTTCCCTGTCTAATGATGTGAAAAATAATCTCAGGAGAGAGGAGCTCACATCTCGCCCTTGTTCTTGTCCTTGAGCCACTGGTGCAGAGTGTTTGAGTTGAACTGCAGGGCTCCTTTCAAGCCTCCTTTACACTGAATCTGCATGATGGTGTGGGAGCTGCGAACCACCTCAATGAGCCCCACACAGTCTCCCAACGACAGACAGCCGTACGGAAGCATCCTGGAGACACACACCAACAGATTTGTTTAGCCATATGCACTGAGGCAGGAGAAAGTTAGAGAATGTATCAATTGAAGCAGAAAAAACGGTGCAAGAAGAATATGGGAGGAAAAGGGATCGAGAAAACAGAATAGGGAGAGTACCGTAGGTCCAGCCCCTGATTCTGCCAAATGTTCTCCATGATTTTAATAATCTGCAACGTCAGCATGTCCTGCCGCAGGTCTATAACACAAACAATGAAGTTGGTTAGAGGGTTCCTACAGACTAAGTCAATTAGATTGAACATTTTTAAATACAGTTGGAATGAAATCAGAGATGTTGTATATGCATTTTAACCGCTATCAGGATCTGTTTGATGTTAATGGAAAACATTTTTTATTAGATGTTACTACCAGTAATTATTTTTGAGATTAAGCAATACAAGATCAGAAAAAAAACTGAAAATCCTAAATCTAATGGCTTTGCGTTTTTAGGACATTCAAATATTGATTAAAAAAAAGATGTATACCCATTAAGGCCTTTACCGGCTAACAGAGCTAAAGCTATCAGAGTTTCTTTCAATGGCATACTGGTGGTATCGAGTGAGATACAAAACACTTGAGTGTGGTAAAGTGTAATGTGGGTTGTTTGTGTCCGTGTGTGCGTTACCATCTCCATTTTTGAAGATGATCTCATTGTTCTGAAAGAGCAGCTCGGACATGATGTCAGGATTCTCCCAGTTCAGCCACAACGGTCTCTTCGCTGACGACATGATCCTGCATTCATCTAACCTGTGCACAAATGCATTCAAGGTATTATACAATGCCCTCTTTTTACAACAGCACACACAGGCTCAGTCACGCTGCTCCCTGCCTCAGGTTTCCCAGTTGGTGTGCAGGGTTGAGAGGAGAGGTGTAGTTCTGCAGAGCATCCATGTAGTCAGGCCTCTTCATCTGGTCCACAAGGAACCGCATCTGGACCTGAACCAGACAAAAGCATAGTGTTTTTTTGTGATAATGTATAATACGTGTGTAAGTGTGTGCTGCTGCTCTCCTTACCTTCTGCGTCTCATCCTTCTTCTCCTGCTTGAGGATGTCAGTGAGGTTAATGAGCTTCTCCATGGCCTCCACTTGCCTGCTCAGGTGTTTGAGGTACATCCCACAGGCCCGGCAATACGCCTCCAGCAGCAGCCCAAACCTTTGGCTCACTGTTTTGTTGTGCATTTCTGACCTGTGAAGAAGCCACAAAGAGAAGGGAGTGGGAAGCAGGAAGGAAAGATAATAATAGCTCACAGAGAAAGGACGCTGCATAAACATTAGGGAGAAAGCAATCTGGATGGTGACTCACTTTAGATGCCAGAAGAAGAAATGACCTATCCTTTGATTGGTCAGAGCCTTTTTGAGGAGGAAACGGGCCAGGGGATTGTCGAGATACTGCTCATATTTTAATACCTAGAACAGGAGAAGAGAAATGATCGAGATGCATAACGCGGGTTCAGGTTAGTCATTTCAGATTCAATACTGTTTTTCACCATGGAGCCTCAGCACACAAAGCAACAAATACATCTTAAGGCAGACTTTTAGAGTCTTCAATACAGCTGCTTCCCTCCAGATATAACCGTACAAAGGCACCCCACAGTCTACTTAAAGTGTCAGACTCACCTGTACAAGTTGGATGAGGTACTGGGACAGTTTGTCGTCGGTCAGATATTTTTCGAGGCAGCGTACAGCAAAGTGTCTGACCATGGGGTCTGGGTAGTTACAGTCCAACAGCTCCATGGCCTGCTCAGGGCGGGTGGACGGCCATTCCTTCAACAGACAGTACATCTGGGAAACAAACAAGAAATATGATTTAATACTCATTATAAACTGTCTGCGGCGGTAAATATATTAACTCAAGTATACACTCAAGCTTAAAAAGGAGTTCTTTCCTAACAAGTTGATTTAAGTGGTCCAACATGGAGTAGATGGAAAACACAATTTGCAATTACCTGCTTTTTTCTACATGTATTTATATTTTTCACAATGCCCCAAAACATCTTTCCTTTACTCGTTGATCAAGTTTATTTCGAGTATGAGTGTTTGTGTAATGAGCAGGTATGAAATGGCATGACATTACCTGTGCTACTTCATCCCTGGAGTTCCATTTGACAGAGAGCAGGATCTTGGGAAGGATCTCAGGGATGTTCATGCAGTAGTGTCTGGTAGAAAATAAGAAAGGAGATAACTACATTTCCACTTTAAGTTTTAATCTGTTGTTTTTACACACCTACATCCTGCATACAAAGTTCAAACTAAATCTGATCAGTGATTTTGATTTACATGAGTATTCAGCGTACACAATTTGGCTCTGGTTATTCTTTAAAATGTTGTTTTAATGTATTATTAAATAGACAGTTCACACCTAAAGTTATTTAAAAGATCAACAGCAATGTCTCTTCCATAAATCATACCCTTTACTTAAGATGACACAGACTTTAT
The DNA here is from genome assembly GCF_949606895.1 of Notothenia rossii. NCBI lineage: Eukaryota > Metazoa > Chordata > Actinopteri > Perciformes > Nototheniidae > Notothenia > Notothenia rossii. Next base: position 73,715,430 of record NC_136912.1, read on the forward strand.
TGTGAGCATTTAAATGTAGGAACTATTTTCTTTCCACTGTAAAACCCAAAACAATAGCACATGTAGCTACCAACCAAAGATAACAAGCCTGAATTGAATCTATTTTCACGTACAGCTACATAGAATTCGACCTGTTCAATTCATGCCACTTTCTTCAATCCAAGCAGTACTTTATGTGTGATGTATGGTAGTTCTAGTGTTATTCTTGCTGGTTGTGTTGTTACCTGTGTCTCCAGAGGAAGTCTTTCTCCTGCTCAGTGATTTCTGAGAGAGCATCTCTGTTACTCAGCTGTCTCATCTGCTCAGTGTCGCTATCCGTCAGGGCGTGATCCCTGGCTGACCGGTTGCTCTAAAACAGAACAAAAAAGTACAAATAAAAACATTATTATTGCCAACAGTACCATAATAAATCTATTGGTACCATTTGTTACTTTTTAATTTTACATTTTTTGGCATCACAGTATCTTTATCTAATAAATATGTGCCTCTCTGGATAATCAACCATGCAGTTACTATGAGGAGCCAATAAAGCTTGGAACGATACCAACTGTTTCCATTACTGTTGCGGTGCTTGTCAAACATATCAAGTTACAGATTAAGGAATACATTTATACGACACATTACGCTATCATCCTAAATAAATCCACATTGAACAGCCCTAATAGATCACACCTGAAACCACACACCACAAAAGATACAAGTCTGTAATTCATACCATTTTAACTTTTGCACTACCGTATATATTTTCTTTTATTCAACCATTTCCGTCAGCTTTCAAATGTTACATTTCTAAATTGCTGCACATTGTATACTGATCTGAGATAACCACAGCCTTCATTTATACTTATTATTTATATGCACACATCTTATCAGATACAGGATAAAACTAGTGTTTGTAGAAAAATAGGAGACAAAAACTGGGGGAGGTAAACAGCATGTTAAACCTTCATATCTACAGTAAAATAAAATATAGCATGTATTTATGCTTTTGATACACACCAATGTTAGCAAAACAAGCTAAATGGATACATTTGTCCGCAGAATAACAGACGTTTCACTTCAATATCTATTATAGACACTGTGACCCAGACAGAATGCAGTTGGTATGATATGCAGCCAGATACTGTTTACATTTGGCTTAGGATCTTTGGCAATTACTTAGCCAAAAATAAATCTGTACATACATTCAACTGTCCCTTGCCCAATCAAACACCTTTATGAAACCAAGTGCCAAAATCTTTAATATTCTGTTAACATTTGATGTTAATTTAGATTTAAATTGTACCTAAGATAAAATAAAACAATGTTCTGCTCAGAAGTGAGCCGGATGATATCCTCACGCTTATTGAGTTGGACATTCACCACATTTGACACACACATCATGAATAAGTTAACACATTGTCTCACACTGTTCACATCCTCTCACATGGCAGAGTAACTCCAACCTCACACAAGTCATGGCTCTCATGCCACACATCATCTAGAAACCTGATAAGACGGCATCAGCTGCACCATCATGAATAACTGAACACAACAGCTAACTGCACGACTGAGTTACAGGAAAAGTGTTGGGGCGACTCGAGTCAGGAGATTTTATATTTCATGGTTGGGTGGAAAATGATATATATTTTTCAAATGAATTGATCTAAATGTACTTATATCAAACATTTTTTAATATTTTTTTTATGAAATATCAGAAAGAAAGTTAAAATGGCTTTCAAATGTATTTATATCTATTCATACATTCAACCTACTGTAATCAAGTGTGGGGCTGCCTATGTTAAAAGCAATCACAATTTCACCAAAGGGAACCCTACAAATATAAAATATATTCACAAATGTGTTTATATAACACCTTACTATAATTAAATATGTTGTCTTACACAACACAGCTTTCTGTTCACATTACTTACTCACCTGCATGACTTTTGATTGGGCAGATGTTGTCATTGCAAGAAATGCCTTCAACAAGGACACACCCACACCTTACACTAGGGACTCATAAATCAATGCCACACTACAAAGGGGTGTAATGAGCAGTGAAACTCAAACACCTTCATTAATAACTTACTTATTCTATTCTCAGTAACTCTGTACATGTTATATTGTATTTATTAAGTGTGTATTTGAGCACTGTAACTTACATGTCAATGAATGAACATGGAGCTTAAGTTGTATTTCGTTATGTTTCTTAATGCTGTAATTGCTGTACTTGTCTTCAGGGCTGGATTTCACACTTGATATTTATGTAATCAGTTCAATATTGTTACATTTTGGTCCAGCCCTCTTACAGAGGCAACATTAAACATGTGAGGCCCCTCATGGTCTTAAGCTATAACTGACATTTATTTCCTTGTGTTTGAGGTTAAAAACATTTAAGATATACACTGTGTTATTGTACTCTTCTAGCCCACTGATAGGCAGCTTGTTAGCAGGTAATACCTGTCCAGAAAGGTTGTAGTTAAACCCCAGTTCCCTTGAGATGGTCCAGTTTGCATGATCCTCTACTGCATTCATTTCTGGGTATTTGACCAAACTACTGAAGTGGTCAAATTCCAGCTCCAGGCATGGGGTTTCCTGGAAAGTAGAAATGAATATCAACACATTGTGTGAATAACAAAAATGGTACATTTGTAAATATGTTATGAAATTAAGCAACAGTGCGAAAGATTGCTTGAATCAAATACCTTATTAGGGTTGGATCCAGTGACTCCGATGGGGTTGAGGAGGTCTTCAAGGCCGTGAGGGACAGGCCAAAGATTCAGAGCCATCTTGTTGGCCACCAGAGTGTGAGTGTAGTCAAATATGTTGATATTACCCCAAGCTAGTGGACAGTGCTCCTAAAGGGAGACAGACAAGTAAGAGAAGAGAAGAGAAGATAAGAGAGAGAGAGAGAGAGAGAGAGAGAGAGAGAGAGAAAGAGAGAGAGAGAGAGAGAGACCCATTGAGTGGAAATTGAATTAATTGCAATGTGTGAAGCTCATGGGAAGAAAACAAACACAAACACAGATGGTAAATCATTTAGAATATCAAAGAGGTTTTTAACACCAACATATGCTGGGACTCGCACTGTGAACGAATATAGTCTCATTAAGGTTTCCTTTTGCTGAGAACACATTAAAAACACTTACTCAGAAAGCAGATGAAGGGGCTGCTGTGTGTTTGCCTTTATCGTGTTAGTTTACAATGGGGTGATACCCTGACAAAAATGAGTGTTTTTTAAAACTTAAAGAGTTTAAAGAGTCTTACAAGGTTTAAGTAGGTTATAGTATGCAGGTAAAGTGATTTTAAAGGCTTTTTATATTAGCTAGATATTCATTCAGTTCATCCTAAATGTGTTTTTTCTGGTGCTGTATATGACAACACGTCTGTTGATACCTCCTAGGAGGAGGAGCCTAGGAGGTAATGTTTTTGTTTGGATTGTTGGTCTGTCAGCAGACAGGCCTGACTTTCATGGAACTAGTTGGAATGATTTAGCATAGGCCACACAACAACCAATTAAATGTTGGAGTAAATACAAATAAAAGTTTAGAGAAAAATGTAGTTTGCAATGGAGAATTTCTGGCAAAATCATCAATTCAACTCTAAATTCAACCTTTCTATGAGAAATTGATTATGGATTGACGGACGGTAAAATGATGGGTCTTGGCAATATCTAATACAACATATAAATCTCATCGAACAATCCTTAAACTGCAGTACTCCTTCTACCAGAGCCACTAAGCTAGCATCCACAAAAGCAGAGGAAATGTTTAAGATAACATCTTGATCTTCAGAATGATTCTTCACTTGGGGGAAGCGATGGAACCAGGGGACAAAGGGCAACATGGGGAGCCAGGCAGAGTTACATGCAGACAGCCAGTCAAAATGCTCCTATTAATAGTAAGTGCTGGAACAAAAGGCTGCTGTAAAGAAGTGTTTATCAGGTTGGGCCTGAAAGAGCATCCGTTAACCTGACCTCAACCTCTGCGCTGTACGGGATAGGGCTTACCCCGGGTGTCTGTTACAATATCCATGTCTGCCATCCATTGATACTCTCTCTCTCTCTCACACACATACACCCGCTTCTCTTTCTTTCAGCTTCTGTACCAAAGAGAGACGGAAGAAGAATCAATCCGTGTGGGCGTCTGCTACGACTTTTTGACCTAATGCACAAAACCTCAGACACACTTCAAACTGTTTTACAACACATGGTTTCCAAACAGAATACATACCATTATTATTTGTGTTGTACATTTGATATTAATATTATGCACCTAAAATAAGCATAACGTTTTAAGTTTTAAATCATAAGATATTAAACAGCTAACATCTCAGCCCTAATTTAAAATGTTCTACAATTAAAGTATACATTTGTCTATTTTCGAAGTATTTCATTAAAATACTTGATATGAGTTTTAAGTGAGAATAAAGGTCTGTTGCAAAACATGCCATCAGCACGGCTTGCACAAGCGAAACATATTGAAGCATGAATGGAAAAGTCTCTCCCGCTGATTGTGTTTCTGTGGATGTATTCTATCACCACAGTGCCCATGGCTGATTAGTAATTAAACAGAGCCAAAGACGATACCACAGCTCCCGTTCACCTCGGACACATATACTGAGAGAGACTGACACATGATGTAAGGTAGCTTCATATAGCAATACCAGCACACAATACACACACAAGAGGCACTTATACACATATAGGACCCTTCAGGATGGCTAGGTATGCCAGTGTTGAATAAAGGATTGAGACACATGGAGGTCATCTGCTCTCTGCAGAACTGTGGGCCTATCTGTGATATCGCATATACTGCTGATGGTATTTGTATGATCATCTATTTTTATCCTTTGGATAACATTGGCTTATGTTTGGTTTGTGTTGCCCGGTTATGGATGTTTTGGTGTTTTTTTATCCAAAGATATTGCATTCCCCTATACAACTGTAGGTTTTCTTTTCCATAACTATTCAAAACAATTCAACAGTAGTATCAAAATAGCCTAGTAAGACACTTCCTGTTTTTTGCATGTCTACTTCCTGTCCAGTTAAGTTGCATTGTGTGGTCATTTCCTTCACTGCTCTCTATCCTACCTCCTTGGCTCCCTTCCTGCCTTTGACAGAGCAGATGGAGAGGCAGAGTCTGGCGGCTCGAGGTATGTCAGGGATGTACATATCATAGGTGAGCCATTCATTCCACCTGTAGTTAAACAAAAGAAAGAGATACAGAGAAAATGTATGAGACAAGGCCAAAAAAAGTACAACAAGAACACATCTCAAATATAATCCTTCAGGGAAAGTAATGACCTAAAGAGACCTGTGCCCCCTTTCACTGCTATCACACAGGCCTATACAGTACATACAATAGAGTAAACTTGGGTTCACCAGTAATGTAATACAGCAGTTTAGTGTTACTATAGTCAGCACTTACAGTAACTGTTACCATTCCCTTCCTGCACTAGACTACTTAAGGTGAATTTGAAGTGTCAATTGTCACTTTCTAAGTCAAACAAAGAGAAAGTTAAATAGAAGTAGAAGTTATTTATATTATTGGACACTAATAATTGATTAATTTCATTGTATTTAAATATCTTTATCTTATTCCTTCTTATTTGTTTAACTTGTCTCTGACTAGTCATGTGTTTTAAGCATTTTGTCACTATATAATAAAGAGGTCATGATAAAAAAGTCCTGCAGGAATGGGCTGCTTTAGTCATTTAAAAGGTATTGTATGAAGAGTTGTCAATTACCTCGGGTTAGAACAAGGTACTCTCTGCGTGTTGACATTGTCACACATCTGTTCACCTCCATGGTAAATGCCTGTTCTCACATAAATCTGTAAATATAAAAGAGAAGCAAAACAGAAGGAGAAAGGGAAACATCAATAAGAGTTGTTGGAATAGCTGCACTATAACATTGTAAAAGAGTTAACTGTTGGACACCATTGGCAATTTGTAACAGCTGTCACATTAAATGAGCTTTACCTTTATGGAGCAGTCTGACATTTATGAAAACATAACATTTGTGCAAATGATTCCTGACAGCATATCAACATGAGCTACCAGAACTGCTTTCCCTTCAAGGTCTCTGTGCACAGGAGACGTGGACAATGACTGTTTTTTTCCACAGGAAGTGACGGAGTTGGAAGATGGGACACTTTGCACAACTGAAATAACAGTCAACGGATTTAGCTTAAAAACAAATATCCATTTATGAATCTACAAAAATAGAATAAATACAAAATGTTACTACAAGAAAATCTCTTAATCTACATTTGAATCTTCTCCTACAATCTATGAAGGGATATAGTATTAGTCAATGATCTGTTGTTTAATTTGACTGAGAAGAACAAACACTGGTATATTCATGTAATGTCTGCGCGCCCCCACCTTGTCTATGTCCCGTATATTGACGTTAACATAGGTGGCACACAGGATTCGTATCCGCAGGGTCCCGTTGATGGTCCACAGCGACTTGGCAGATGCCTCGCCATTCATATAGGATGTTGCCGTGGAGATACGTCGAGAGTACGACGGCATGACAAAGTTGTCTGTAGGCAACTGAGAGTATAAGCTGTCTTTGGCCATTAGCATCAGGTTAGGCAGCCTGCCCAGCATGATGCAACTTCGGATATACTAGAGGGAGGGAAGGAGAGAGGGAGTGACGCAGAGATGGACGGTTAGAGTCCACAGAGCTGCTAGAGTTACAGCATGCGTAAGTGTGACAGTGATATCAATTGTTCATTTTCCAGCCGCCGCGAAGTGACTGTAGAGGAAACACTGATACTTTGTGCACCTTCTGCTTTGATTTGGCTCACACGGACATTGTGTGTGGGATCACATTGCTGTGCTTGATGAGGGAATGGTTCCAGTGTTTTAATAGGCAATGTTGTTTTGACATACTGTATACTCAATGTTTACAATAAATAAAAGATCTCAATTGGATGAGACATTGGCTATATCCTGACAGGAATTGATTTAACATCTTGGGATTAGCTTGATCCATCTAAGAGCATCCTTTTATGGTTTGATTGTTTTTTTGTGTGAGACATTCCAACTCTTCATTCTGCAGAATTTCTCGGGAAATATTTACTTTTTGTCATTCAAGTCATTTGAGGTCAAATTTTCCAAATACATTTTTTCTTCTTGTATGTCTTTATCATCTGGGGACGCCCTTACCTTATACTGGCTGATGGGGTACTTTTCCAGCAGGTACTCATCACAGCCACACACTTTGAGGATGTATTTACCCTGATATTCCTGCACACACATCTTCAGCTGCTCTGGGGACAGCAGCATGCTGCGTGTCTTCTTACGAATGGCCTCTGCAATCACCTTTAGGACAAGACACGCACCTATATTAGACACCCTTTAAATCCCACGTGTTATATTCAAAGAGTGACGTGGTCCATAACTAATCAATCATATTTTCCTTTTAGTCCATGTTCATCCTACCTGTTCAGGCACACAGTCGTGGTTGATCTTCAGTGTATACTTTTGTTTGTCATTGTTTGGAGAAACAATCACCCAAATCACAACGATAATCTGACCTACAAAAACATGACAGAGAGACAAAAAGAAAGGTGAGAAAATGAATGAATTAATCAAATGTTACTCAAGCAGCAACAATAACCACCCACCTTAAATTATGGTATGTATTTAGATTGACAGTAGTAGTACCTCAATCAGTCATTGATTGACCTGCCCATTACTGCAGTTCATATCCATTGTAGTAGCTGTTATTGATGGGAGGCTAAAACTTACCTCCTGCTCCCTGTTGTCTTTAAGTGCTTTTCGTGTTCTGTTTTCTATTTAATAATAATAATTAGTATATATTTTTTAATTTTCCTGTTAAACATGTTAGACTGGAAACAAGTCTCAAGCTGTTGCCTACCTTTGTCCAGCTTGCTATGGATGTGTTTTGGAAGTTCCTGTGTGGATTCTATATTGGGAGGATAAACATAGAGCGCTCTGCTGTGGGGCCCGCTGGCATCTCTCATCTCCACAGAGTCTTTACAAACATTCAGGATGTTTCTCCTGAAGTCCTGAACCTCCGGGTCCTTCACAAGGTCAAACTCACACACAGGCATACCAATGGCAAACCCTGAAAAATCCAAAGCAGAGTCAGTGTTCTTTTCAACATTGGTAGGTAGTAGGTTAGAGGTAGTTTTTCTTTCTGAACAAGCATATGCACTAAGTCACGTTCCAAACTTTATTTCGTCCACATTCTTTCACAAAGGATCCAATAGAACAAGTGCTATTAGAGGAGAAAAACCTCTCACCAATCTCTCTGTTGAGGATCTTTTCCTCTCTATTGCCAACTGGTTCAATGACCTTGAGGAAAGGCTGGAAGAGTCGGAGATCACATAACCTCCGGGTCTCGTCGTAGAACTCCTCCCGCTCTGCTTCCTGCAGGCAGGCAAAACAAATGTTTTTCACGAAACCATTGGGAATTTCTGAAATAACTACATCTTCCTGTAGGTGAAGGATGGATGGTTTTTTTTACAGGTGAAGCAGTTTGTTTTTAAACACAAGTTCTAGAGACCTATTTCTTTCTTACTTTTTTACCAGCACCTAAAGCAGCTCCAGAAACATTTATTTTCTTCATTATTAACAGATTTTCTGTGGTTAGTCCATCAAACTTGTAATAATGGATTTCCCTTATGTTTATATATTTAGGTGGAAACGTATGTGTAAGAGATATTCAAATTGAGATGATTAACTTACTTGTGTTACACTGACAAAGATGTAGGAGGTCTCCTCCTGCAGGAGATGATGAAGAGGATATTTCCTGGCCTCTTTGAACAGCTCATGTTTGATGGTGATGAGCGTGGCCTCACGGAGACACTCAAGGGTCAGAATCATCCCATTGGGCAGCAGGCAGTCCACCAGGATCCTGCAGAAACTCTTAGCATTACTATAATATGTTGACGAATCATTTAAATGTACTTAATGTTAGGCATGTGTTAATAAGGAACATACCATATCAAAATAACATTCTAAAAACGATTACTAAAGGCTTAAACCTAATAAAAGAACAGGCATGTGTACTTTTTGAGGCTATTCTTTACGATCAAAAAAGCATTTTTATTCACAATTTGTTCTAGAGTGCGTACCTGGGAGGCATCAAGTGGATGCCCCATAGCTCCCCTGAGGACGGCCTGGGAGGCATCTTCCTCTCTGTCTCCCAGCTCAGTCAGAGTGAAGCTGCAGAGCACAACCTGAAAAATAACAACAAATATTTTGACAGTCATAATGTAAAGAAACAGGTTTTAAGTCGAATTCAATGAAAGCCCCTCTGTGGTAATACTTAAAAGGGTAACTTGGAGAGGGTCCGAGTCTGACCCTTGTCAATTAACTACAGGGGTCCCTCAGGGCTCTGTTCTTGGTCCCCTCCTCTTCTCCTTGTACACAAACTCGCTCGGATCAGTCATTAGCCCGCATGGTTTTTCATACCACTGCTACGCTGAGGACACCCAATTAATTCTGTCCTTTCCCCGCTCTGAGACCCAGGTCGTCAAACGCATCTCTGCTTGTCTAGCTGATATCTCTCAGTGGATGTCTGCTCACCACTTCAAGCTCAACCTTGACAAGACTGAACTGCTTTTTTCTTCCGGGAAAAACTCTTGACCTAACAATCAACATCGGCACCTCTATTGTTTCCCCGAATCAGACTGCAAGGAATCTAGGTGTGACCCTAGATAACAAACTGTCCTTCACTGCAAACATAGTTGCTACAACCCGCTGCTGCAGATACACTCTTTACAACATCAGGAGAATACGTCCCCAGCTGACCCAGAAAGCGACGCAGGTTCTGGTCCAGGCTTTCGTCATCTCACGCCTAGACTACTGCAACTCCCTCCTGGCTGGTCTACCTGCATGTGCCATCAGACCTCTGCAGCTCATCCAGAATGCAGCGGCTCGTCTGGTCTTCAACCTTCCAAAATTCTCCCACACCACGCCGCTCCTCCACTCCCTTCACTGGCTTCCGGTAACTGCTAGAATCCACTTCAAGACACTGGTACTTGCGTACCATGCTGCGAATGGATCTGGCCCTTCCTACATCCAGGACATGGTTAAACCGTACACCCCAGCATGTGCACTCCGCTCTGCATCAGCCAAACGGCTCGCTGCCCCCGCACTGCGAGGGGGACCCAAGTTCCCATCAGCAAAAACACGTGGGTTTGCTATCCTGGCTCCAAAATGGTGGAATGATCTCCCCATTGAAATCAGGACAGCAGAAAGCTTACACATCTTCCGGCGCAGACTGAAAACTCATCTCTTTCGACTCCACTTCGAGCGATAGAACTATACTAATAAAGGACTGGCTTATCTAAAGCCAGTTGAGTAGCACTTGAAATGTTTTGGCTCTATGAAACCTGATGTACTTATATGATTCTGTTTTCTTCAAGTTTGTACTTTGTTGGTCGAACGCACTTATTGTAAGTCGCTTTGGATAAAAGCGTCAGCTAAATGCAAGGTAATGTAATGTAACATACAAATAGGAATATGCAATTTGACTGTTTAATACATTTTACTTCATGTTTATTTTTTCTGACTAATAATGTTGTTTAGTATACATAACTGGGTGGATCAAATGAGTAACTGTTTATTTGCCTTGTGACTTAAAAGAATTTATCAAAAAGTGTCATTTAAAAAAGCACTGATTTAGTAACCCAATTACACAATAATAAACTAAATGGCAACCTTATATAAAGAAAGTTTATATAAGGATGACTTCAAATCTGGTGACTTTTTTGAGCTAATTTCAGTTGAAAACTCTCCGGTACAGCTCTTTGAATCTGCAGTCCTGCATGTTGCAGAGGCTTAGCAGTGCTCACTGAGTTAAAGAGAACAAGCATGTTCAGTCAACCACAAAACAGCAAGTACAGTGACTGACATCAGAGCATGCAAGTCAGGTGAAGAACTGGACTTGTTTAACCTGTCATGTCACTCAAGTGTATCTAACCAAGACACTTACAGCCCATTTTCTTTTAAATACTTTTACTCTCGACCGACATTAGCAAAAACCTACAATGCATGAAGACAAATTCTGCCACTGCGAAACTTAACATTTCGGTATGGCTCAAGTTGTTAATTTTGTATTCTGGCCCATCAATTGGCCCAGTGGCTTTTACTCCATTCACCTATATTGAGAGCATCTTGTAAAATCTCTAGTCCATTTGTCAGCAAATCAAACTTCAGTCTGGAATAGCATTTGTTTATGAACTCAGCACCACCGCATGAAACAATCCTGAGAGAAACACGCTTATCTTTCTGTTTGGATCCAGTCCCTGGTCTACAATGGATGCCTTCGCTGAACATTTATTGACAGTACTCGACACTTGAGACTAAATGCAAATACAAAAGAAGTGGAAATTCAGCCAGTTCAAGTGTCTCATCTGATACTCTAGCTGTGCGGACAAATCCAACAAAAGACTTGCATCACAAGCTCTCCAAGCCCAGCTCACATCTGTGCATCAGAAGTCCTGTTTGTAGGTGTTCAGCAGTTTCAAAAAGTTGTAGCACTCTGAATCAATATTGAATGAAATTCTAACTTACTATATAACCTATCCTACCACTTAGAAACATAGTGGATGTTAACCGAACAAACATGTGTTCTCCTAAATGTGATTTAAGCAGCTCTATCAAAAATATATTCTTTTGAATCTTTTTTTAACATTTATGTTTTTTTAGACATTTTGAAAGACAAGGACATGGCTCACACACATCACAAACAGGACAGGACAATAACATGAAGGGTGGGGAGGTAGGGGGATTACAGTGTCAGTTACATTTTATGTATGCATATGGGGTTTTATTTATACATGATTTGCTTCATAATATAGATTCATTGTTTCCTCATTATTATTATAAAACAAAAACATTTATAATAGATAAATAAATAGATAAATAATCAAATAAATAAATGTATATATATATATGTACACATACACACACATCTCTTCCTTTTCTGATTAATTCACCTATTCATCCATTTCCCATTTAATTGAACTTCTTTCATTATTATTACCATTATTTTTCTGTTCTTCATAGTTTATTTGTCTTTATTTATATTTATTTATTAATATTATTATAATTATTATATTTATTATTGGCAGCCAAGATAGTTTGAGACCAGGAAAGCCCTTATCTTATCCCAAAGCCTGTTGTCTGGCTTAACCAAATATAACAGTGAGAAAGCAGCTGCTTCCATACTTAAGATGTTTAAATTGAAGCAGTTGGGCTTTCTGACTTTCCAGTTCATAAGAACGAGGCGTTTAGTTGAAAGGCATGCTAGGGCTATACGTTTACTTGCACATTTTGATTTTATGCCATTGAGCGGGGATCCCAGCAAGCATGTAGCTGGAGTTAAGAGTATTTCTATGTTCAGGATCTCAGCGAGTGTATCTCCAACTACGTCCCATTGAATTTTACAGCCGGACAAGACCAAAGACAATGTAAAAGGGTACCCACTTCCGCACAACCATGCCAGCATAGGCCTGAGAGTGTTTGATCCATCTTTTTGAGTCTACAGGGTGTGATGTATGCTCTGTGAAGGATTTGTAACTGTATAACTCTAAACCTGACACACTTGGAGATTGATGTTTAGTTCGACCAGATTCTGTCCCACTCAACTGGGGTAAGGGTGATGCCTAATTCCTGCTCCCATCTTTTCTGTGTCTGCAGATTAGTATTGGCGAGTCAAGTCTTTTTAGGTTCATATCAAGGTGTTCATGACAACCTATATTTATACCTTTCGATGTTACGTTTTTACATTTTGATTGTATTCTTTTGAAATTGATATCAGTATAGCGGATAAGCACATGAAGCATGAAAAAGCATGATTTATTTATACTGAGCATGGTACCACGGTATTGTAAAACAAATGTGAAAAAGGGAGATGGAATAAAAGTAAACCCAATTCCTCTAAAACATTTGCTTCATATTTTCATTGAAAGAAGAGGAATACTAATGCAGCCTTTAAACCTTTAAAAGATAATACTATGACCTATTTCACAATATTTAGTATAATTTATAATATATAAGTCTTTACACAGCTGCTGGTCCAAAAGAGTTCATATGCAACAATTATGAAATAATTACACTTTTTAAAAACATTTTTGTTTTATTCTGACATTAATATGAAATGTTTATTAACGGATGCACACCCAGAAAACAGTGATGTATCCATAACCAATATTGGTTTTCTCTTAAACCAGTGACGAACAAAATAACATATCTTTTGAAAGTGCTTACTAGCAGTAGCTGTAATTTTCCCAGTAATAATGTGCTCATTTAATTCTCTCTTATTGAGTACTGGAAATGCAGCATCTTGTGGGACCTTAGACAGACTGCTCATGTCTAACACTCAAACACAAAAACAACACAGTGACTCAACGGCAACAGATTGTGACACAAGGAGTGGAAAATATGTGTTTGTGTGGGCTCTTTGGAAATTACAACATCACTATTCTACAATTTTCCAGAGAAGGTTATTTATGAATATACGACCCTCCGGAGCATTTGCAATTGCCGCAAATTGTTGTTTCTTACACGCCCACTAGAGGTGCTAAACTTTAAAACGTGACTATAGGTCGTAATAAGCTGCTGAACAATCGACCTATTTGGTCGTTTTTTGGATGAGGACAGGCTGGTCACCTCACGTCTCCTGCGTCTTGGCCAAACAGTCGCACTGGAACACAACGCAAAGACTTCAGCCGACGGCCAAGTAGCACGTACGAACTGCGCATGCGTGAGTGGCAATAACTCTCCTTACCAGCAGGCGGCGGTAGTGTGTATTCGTCATTCAAAAGAGGCAACCAGAAGACAGACCGCCTGATATATACAAACAACAAATAGCTACATGTTACAGCTCGAGCCAAGCAGCACAGGGATGAATATGCCAATATTTTAACAGTATCGGTGCAGTGCCTTTTCAGTGGGGCAAGATATAGCAAATATGTGTGACTATCCTGCTATTTGTGTTTATTATTTTAATCACACAGCGTTGAGAAGAAAATAAAAATGTGCATACCTACATAACTGTCAGTTGCAGCCGTAGCATTATTATTGGTTTAACTAGCCTACAAACAGTATATATTTAAAACATTTTCTAAAATGACCATCTTGAACAGCTACAACATTAAAATACTTCTAGGCAGATTGTGGACAGTAACAAAGTACATTTACTTAAAGGTGGGGTATGGAATTTTGGAGAAACCAGCTCGAGTGCGCTAGAATTTGAAACTACGCAGCCGAAAAAAATCTACCTCTTCCTTCAGACTTCCTTACAGAGCCCCTCCTCCACCACACACGAACGCGCACATGACCACTGAGGGCACGAGATAAGTTTGTGCACGAGATGGAAGGCTGACAGGCAGGTAGGCCATCCAGTTATTTTAGCCGGGCCGGCTAAAATGATTGGTCGTGCTTTTTACAGCGCTACGGCAAAGCATACGCTACGTCAAAGCATTTAATATATTCATTGCTATCGGGATGTTAAGAGCATTCCATGGAATATAACAAAAAGTGTTTCTGAAATAAATTACATACCCCACCTTTAAGTACTGTACTGCTCCACTCCCATTCAGGCAAATAGTGTTTTACTAAGCTCAACAGCCAATCAGAGTGATTTATTGTGCCGACAGCCTCCGATTCAATATGTCGAATCGGCCGCGGAAGGTGTCGGCACGGCCGAAAAGACACAACGGTGCGGGACACACCAAGCTGAGTAGGGATACAGGACGCTCATCGACGGCCAGACATCTATCAACGGCCGAAATCGGCTTGGTGTGTCCGGGCCTTAAAACTGACAAGGTTAAACGGATAAATGGATGGATGGCTAAATCATGTACAAGTAATAATATATTTTAAAAAAGCGTGGATAGCAAACTAAATGCATCAATCCTTCAACTCACAGAAAAGTATCCACCCACATGAAGTTATGACTGATACAAAAATTGAGGAAATTGATAGTTAACCAGAAAGATAACAGCAACCCTCTGTGACAAAGAAAGGTATAGCGTTGAACATGTACAAAAACAAGCTAAAACGCAAAACTCTGAGTTAAAACAAAGCACCCATTGAGAGCAGTTGTGCGATCTGTGACCCTGATCAGGATGCAGCTAAGCACTTTAGGACAAAAGAGGAAGCTTCCTCAAAACACAGGATGTGGGGAATGGAGAAACATTGGCCAGGACACAAGTTTGCTGAGAATACTGAAACACAACCGCACAAGTAGTTGTGTAGGCTATAGTGGCCAATGGTCAAGATCCAACAGTCTACAACACATAAGATAAGATAAGATATATTGATCCCAAATTGGGAAATGTTTTAGTTACAGCAGCATAAAAAACAAGGCATTGCACATAATTAGCAGATGGTTTGCCGGTAACAACAAATAATGCACAACAAAGTGGGTTCAAGAAACAATTGTGTAAACATGATCAGTCAGTTACCTCATGAACTTATTATTGAAGAAATAATTCAACATTATATTTCAAAGGTTAACTAGAGTGTGAACAAAGAAGAGGAATTTGTGAACCATACCTAAGAGAGACACCCTCTTATTTGGGTGATGGGACAGTTCCACCCTTCATGTTTCAGTCCATCTTCACACTGTCACAGAAATATGTGTTGGGAGGAGAGGAAATTAAAACACAAACATCACACACACTGTGCATAAAAACCACATTCACTTCACATTAAGGCTGGGTGTTTGGGCATGACAGCTCAGAGATGACAGCTGCACAGCACTGAGCTCTAGATATTGCATAATGATATGGACACATACTGTTTATATACAGTAAATAAAAACGAAAATAGTTGATAATGTCAACCACTGTCTCCACTGTCCACGTTAGCTTACTATATGTTTTAGTTATGTCCAGTTTGGGAATGTTTAGCTAGCTCTCTTGTTCACTAGCTCACAGCTAACGGTGAGCCTGTCATCCC
Source organism: Notothenia rossii (assembly GCF_949606895.1). Taxonomy (NCBI): domain Eukaryota; kingdom Metazoa; phylum Chordata; class Actinopteri; order Perciformes; family Nototheniidae; genus Notothenia; species Notothenia rossii. Next base: position 73,731,366 of record NC_136912.1, read on the forward strand.
CTTGTTTTTAAATATATTCCAACCATTACTCGCAAGCCATTTGTCTATTAACATTCACAAATGTGACTCATTTAGCACGATAGCTCACCTTTTTAAGTTGACGCCAAGGCAGCAAAATGTGTGAGGATGCTGGTCAGAGAGGATCTCCTCGGCTAATGACAGTTAGCTAGCCTTCCAGCTAGCCGATCCCACCGGTCCCCACCGGCCGGGTTGGTGGCTCCCGGCGCCGGGGAAAGCAGGTTGCTTTCTACGGTCTGTCACTGTCAGCCTCTCGGCCAGATATCCGTGACAGTGGGCGTTACTCCACACACGCTTATGCTCCCTCAAAAAAATAAACCCACTCGCGTTTTGGGTTGTAAGGCACACAGTTACATCAAATGTGTCCAAAATGTCCATTCAAAAGGACTCAAGCTGAGGATGTTATTAGCAGCTTGACTGCTGGTCGACTGGACCAGTTGTATTTCTGCGGCACTGCAGCCACGCTGTCGGTCCAGCTCCCCTCCCTTCCTCTACACACACAGACACTAAGTGTGGAACTGGGTGTGATTTATCACAATAATCTATTAGTATTTATTAGTAGTATATATTTCTTATGCTATTACAGTGCCACATCATACCAAGAGGGTGCAAAAATAAGAAGATAATAGGGCATGTTTCTTTGTTTATGGGCGTGGCACATTGCTTTATGTTGCCCAGAATTTCGTAAGATAAGACATTATGAATCTCTATGGAGGGATATTAGCCACACAAAAACAGGCTTAAAAGGAAACAATATAAAAGTGTAATGAATACAAAGAAATAAGAAATAACATTTAAACTTTACAATCCTCACTGCAGTGACTTCTAAGAGTTATGTGTAGCTACATCATAGTGGATCCAACCCAAATATTATGAATAATTAAAAAGAACATAAAGTATATTAGCATAACAGCGTTCAATAATGAATTTACCTATATCATAAAGGGATATGGGGAAAATATAAAATATTCACAAACAAATGTTAAAAAACATATACAAATATGCAAACTGTTAAACACACAGATGGGAAACATTTTTTAAATCTAAGACCCCATACAAGCTCTTTTCTGTGGTCCTTTCAAATGAATTCTATGGCATCACAGGACACACAAAATTAAGAAATGTCAAATATTGCTAAATACGTAATAATATAATATAAATGAAATAATACATTTGGTGTAGCATGTTATAGGCTTAATCAAATAATTGTTCTTTACCAGATAGTTAATGGAGATTCAGATTTTGAGCTCTCAGATGATGTAAGAGATGAGGATTTCACACCTGGGATAGAAGAGGGTCAAGAAGAAGGGGGAAAAGATGCAGGAGGCTCCATGAGCGCAAAGATACAGACATAGAGACAGATGGGGACGAGCTTGAAAGAAATGGCCCTCTGTGGGCCAAGAGTAGCAAGTATGTCTTATTGTTGTTTTCATTTTAAGTGGAGCCATGAAAAATGAGAATTGCCTCAGGAATGCCAAGTTTGTTTCTATGAGCATTGGTCAAATGGAGACCACATCCATAAAACTAGTCAAGATGACCCATACAGCCCGTGCCGACTGGAGTCAATTAGGTACTTTTCCCAGTACATTGACCACAAAGTCTTTGAAGATCTGGAAAGACTAATCAAAAACCAAACTAGTTTTTTAGTGACCAAATAAACAGCAATGTTCAGATAAATTACTTATTTATGTTTTAAATAAAGGTGAATGTATTCGTGTATTGATATCACATAACCATAATACGTTACAGTCTATCTGTTCATTTTGGATGTATTTTCAAACTAGAATGGTCCTGACGTCCTCTACAGTGGACATACTGTAACATTTACAAATTAAATTAAATTTAAAAAAGTCTAAATTGCAAGATGTTTTTTTAACCCTAAATGGGTAGGAAATAAAAAATAAAGAAGATTGGAAAACATTGTTTTTCCTCGGTTCCCAGGAGGATAATTTATACAATGTGTCATGATTGCCACCCTTGCAAATCATCGGTGGTATCATCGGGCATGGACTGTACCAAGAAGCAGGGACGCCCGAGGATCCCCTGCAGGTTATACCTATTATGTCTTAAAAAAAATAGATATAATTTGTGATGACACCATATTTGCTTTAATGTGAAATGACAACTGCAAAGTTTTAAGCCACTGTGCATTTAACTTGTATTGTTGCTTGCTGACGCTTTCTGTATTTGCTCAAGTCACGGTTTCACCCCTCCGGTGAAAGCCTCAGTGTCAGCTTGAAGTAGGAACTGTCTTGTATGGAAAGCCAACAGTGCCACAAACGCCAGCATTTCAAAACCCCCCCACCCTATCTATCTATAACCAGCTTATGTTAGTATTAAATATACAATGTATTCTGGTAACTATTAAAATATATAAGACATTGTATAGTGTTGATAACAGTATTTTTATTTAATAAATTATACATTAACAATACAATAATATTACAAAAAAACCTACATCTAAATAAATATATAATCTAAAATATATGCATTTGAAGATACAAATAAAAATATAATTCAAAATGTAAATAGCAACAAGGAAATTATTAAAAAGAATGTTAAAGTATTTTTTTTCTTTTTCTTGTTAATTTCCATTGTCTTCTCTGTTATGTATCTTCCGGTCTTTGCCAATCTGGCCAGCATTTCTTGGTCCTCCACCTCTTTCTCGTACAGCCACTGCTTGAAGCAAACTGAAAATAAATTAAAAGATCCGAGTATCAAATATCGTCTAAAAATGTACGGTACTACTACTTTTATCGATACCGCTTATCAATCCGGTCCTTTAACGGTACTCTTATCGGTTCTTTTGAAGAAAAAAAAGGTAAATGAACTAAACATATTGTGAAAAAAATTAATATTGCTTTTTTATTTAGTTTAAATAAATAATATTTCACATCAAAAGAAACAACAACGTTTTAACAAATCGTATTACATTTTGTGATGACAGAACTGTAAACAGAATAGCTGAAACTTTAACAAAATAAGTAACTCAGTTACCTCAAATCATTAACCCATGTTTGTATGATTTAGTTAACTCTGTGTGTTGCTGCTAGCATACATAATATATACCTGACGTGGAAACTTTACTTTTGGATGGGGCTATAAAGTTACTAGAAAGACAGTCGAACCCGGTGCATTTCTCCGTCTGAATGTGGTGCACTTTTGCTAAATGTTTAGACAAATTGCTTGTGTTAACGCCCCTTAAATGCTAAATTCTTATTGCAATTTTGGCAACGAGCATTTTCCACCTCAAGACCAAGCCCCCAGGAAGTGCGCCGGACTCTGAGGAAAATATTCGTTGTGTCCAAACGGCGGTACTACAATTTCCTTATCAGTCCGTGACATTGACCGGTCCAGAAATACTTTTTCCCATTGACTAACATGGGGAAAAAGATGTCTGTAGATCGATGGATATTTTTTAAACTAAATAAACTACCCAGTATGAACTATTTTATAGACCTTATTAGAATAATTCGGTCCTTAAAGTTGTTAAATGCACTAAAAGCCGAATCTAGATTTATTTTCTCTCCCCATTAATTCTAGTGAGCCGAGAGTGGGTGCTCGGGGGGAGGGGCTTAATGACAGGAGGCGGGGCTTAAGGGGCTCATGCTCTGTGAGCGCAGATACAGGTTATTCTGCTCTGACAGCTAGGCATGACGGGTAATCTGTGATGTTTCGCTCTCTCTAAAGTTGGGCCATTTTGACTTCATGCGCCAGCGAGCATCTCTCTTAGGAAAGAACGAGACTCGAAAATCAATCATAGATGCATTTTTTAGTCTTATTGCATATTAGAAACAGAGTTGGCGACAGTAAGAATGCGATATAATGTTTATGTTGCAATAATACATATGACATCTATTTTTTAAATGTCTCCAGTACTGATAAAAAGATCGATAACGTTGGACCTTAACGGTACCGCTGTCTTTAATAATTCAGCCCTGGGGCTCGGTACCCATCCCTAGTTTTAATTATCACATCATTAATATTACATTTCAAATAACCAAGTACTTGGTATCTCACAAAGAGCAAGTGGCTAGTGCTGCTAAGAACATACCTTTCAAAACGATAGCTTCTGCAGGGTTAGAGGCTGCCTGGTGGTCTTGGTGGTGGGGCAGTCAGGCTCCTTTCCCCTAAGGTTTCGGTGCCTCAAAACGCCACAGCCAACTCCTTCACAAACATGGAGTCCCTTGTGCTGTTTTTCTATTTTTGCCCAGACCTCTGGACGCACTGGAATCTTCCCTTGCAAGTGAATCTGACAAAAATCCGAAACATAAAATGTGTACAGTAGCCTATACATAAAAGGTAGACACTAATATGTGACTGAGGAGCAAAAATAAAAAGGCTATACTATGGAAATATGTACCTTTCCATGCGACGCTCTTTCAAGGGGGATTATTGGGGTGTGTTGGTGTCCAGGGTGCCAGCTCACACTGTTCAGGTGTCTCAGATTGTTCTTCTACAGAATGTGAATGAGACACAAAGAAAGGGTAGCAAAAACATTTAAACAACAGTATAAATTCATATGCGTATATCTTGATGGGCTGTTTGTTTACACATTTCACTGCTATCTTGTATGTTTCTTTTGTTGCAGTTGCTGATGAAAGTTAAAATGCAAAATCGATCAAAGACTGACATTGTTATTTGCATGCAATTTAAAAAAAAATGTACTAACTTTGTGAACATACCTGGTTTAATAGTTTATCCAAATAATTGTTCAGATTTGCAGTCCTGTAGGTGGCGACTTCCCCTTCCAGCTCAGGTTTGGAATCCTCTAATTTAGCAGATCTTTATAATATAATGAAAAATTAAATGATCAACGAAACAGCCTTTTAGCCTACCACCAGTCAGATCTGTTAAATGTTACCTTTTGTATTAACCGTTTAAAGATGTTTCAGTGTCATACAAATTAGTTCCTGTTGTAATTGTGCAGCTGTATTATCTGGGAAATAGAAGAATCGGATCAGGATTCGGTATTGGCAGACAATCAATATCAAATGACTCGGATCGTTATTAGCTTCAGCATTTGATCACCTTTGTCGACTTGCAGCTTAATTACAAAAGATAACTCCACTCCTCTCCTACCTATATAAGGACTGTCACAGAGTCATCATTTTGAGAAAAAGGCCTTTAAAGTTTCCTCTTCTCTGGAATCCATCGATCTGATTGATTATTAGCGGAGCAAATGATCAAAATACTATGGAGGGAAGATATTTTCCTGTGGATTGCTGGTCTGGGGGAAGCTTGCGAGTGTGTGTGTGTATATGTGTGTGTGTGTTTGTGTAATTTTGCGTTTGTGTTTATTGTGTTTGTTTCCCGGGGAAAACACTCGGCTGTTGTTATGCCTGCTGTGACGTCAAGTTACTCCGTTCTCCGCTTGTAATTATGCCGTTACAAGCTTCAAAGTTGTATTTATCATCTGAATTTGCCAAAACAAGTTTAATATTCTGAAAGCCAAGACTTTGTTTAATTGAAATCAGATGAAAACAAACTGTAACGGAACCTGCCGTGTTATCTATGATTACTATACGCCTTGCTTTCATAATTTCAGCCGGAGGGAGGGGAAGCAGCGCTGCGGAACAGCAGAGTGGCGAGTGAGAGCTGTCATCTTCTCTTTACAAGCTTCAAAAATGTATTTTTCATGTGATTTTGGAAATAAAAGTTTCATATTCTGAAAGCCAAGACTTTGTTTGTTTAAAATCCAACAAAAAATCCGAACTATTTTTTTACACAAATCCACGTTTATTTTGAAATGAGCCGTTGCGACTTCCGACTGATTTCGATAGAGCGGGTCACATATTTACTCTATAGTTTCTGAATTTAGAGTATTGAATTTTCATTTACAATATGTTAATTTTCAAATTCCGCAGTATATCCACATCAGCCCGTTTAATCATTTTGGATAGTTATTGAAGGCTTTATTCCAAAGTTGTTTGGGGAATTCTATTCTTTTTTTTCTGTTCAAGTGTACCATTAGTTACAAAATGTAGGCTACTGTTATAATTTTTTGCTTAAAAAAGAGCTAGAAGTAGACTTTTGTTATTGGCCCGACATTTGTATTGTTTACTATTTTGTCAATATGAAACATTTGAGCTACGCTGAGATATTCCAAATTGGTAAGGTTTAAGCCTCTCGCGGAAAAAAAGTATATTCGTGTTCAGATAGTGGCATATTTTGGCACTGTTGGCTTTCCATAGAATCTTGCCTGGTCGCCCGGTTTTTTGGTTGAGTAGAAGTTGGCAGAGGGATGTCACTGCGATGATGGCGCTGCAGCTGAAGAATGGGGATGCAGCGTACTACCAGAGTGCGGAATATTGCAGACATTACACTTCGCCTCCCGTAAACTACGTTGACAGCAGGCATTATCTTGCCCGTTTGCCAGGTAAGGAGAAGCTTGCAATACAGTAGCTTCCCTCTGACTGTCAGCAATCTGATGCGCTGTAATGTGCAGGGAAAGAGATATTTGCAGATGTTTAACCGGTTGCCCTGGTGCTGCTGTCAGCCTGTCATCACCATAATGTCCTCTAAACGAGTGAACTAGTCATTTTACTGAATAGCCTATCGAGCATAGATGCTGCGATGCAAAATCCCAGGTTGTCGGGACTCTAATGATCCATCGGAGAGCTCCAGAGAGACTCCAGGTTTTAGCTGACTGTTATCTGAAACAGTGAATAGAGTGTAATGGTCACTTTCATCCCTCAGGTATGGTTGCCAATCAAGCGGTGGTCAGAGCAGGTGACGAAATGGAAACTGTAATCGTTGTTGCTGCCTTCACTGCACTGCTTGATCTGCAGTCAGATGATGGTGACATGTGGCAATTACACAGCAAGCGTTTCTTCATTGCACCTGCACAGTTGCTGCCAACAGCAGCCAGCATCATGGTCATGTAACTCAAATGTTCCAGATTTATAGACATGGTAGGCAAATATTCCTGCCATTAAATCGTCTTCATTGCATATACTACATGTCTCAGATTGAAGTTAGTGAAAGTTGTTGCAATCGATAGGTAATCAAAAATAAGGCAGAAACAATATGTGTCAACAAGATGGGCGTTTTTTGTCAAATTTGGTAAACCATAATTTGTATTGCATCATAAATTATAATCATATACGTTTGCTTGACGTAAATTATGAACATTTAGCATTTCGTTGACTTTTTCTATTTTTGATATTATTGTTAATTGAATACAAAGTTTGGTTCCAATGCCAACTTCTTGTCAGAAAAAATAATGAATAAAGTAAATGTGTGACTCTAGTAACATGTCATGGGCTAAAATAGGTGTTGCTTTATATTAGGGGTAATGGATGATTACTAATCGATATAGTATTTATAGCCTAATGCATAGGCTAGGTGACTGGTAATAAGAGTCTTGAGCATACAGTACCACACAATTTATGTTAACTATTATGACATTCATTCAAACATAAAGTGCTACTGAGATCTAAAAGTAAAGGCTATAGACATTACCCTAATGGTACATAAAGTCAATTGCAAACTTTAATAAGACATTCACTGTCTTTGCTGCATTTGCGGTTGTCCAATGCCCAGTGAAGCAGATTGAATAAGTGCAGGAGGCATGTGATTGTCATTGCTCCATAATTGATGTGGCACAAGATAGTAAGGCAAGAGAAACTAGAGAAAATGCAAACTTGGCCCATTTAGAGATTCTCAGTGGAGGCCATCAGACTTGGACAGTAGTTGTTTTCTGACGTGGTTCTACAAGCAAGCAATCTTTAGTCAAATTCAAGAAATCATGAACTAATAAATAAGTAATGAGTCCAAAAGAAAACTGTGGTTTCTTCTTCTGAAACTTTTAGAACAAAGTCTCTCCACAACAATGATGAACAATACTGTCTGATAAAAAAAAAAGTTGACCACTTGCTGCTGGCTGTTTCAGAGCAACAACACATGACACTGACTTTGACTTACAAAGTTTATTGTGTCCTGTCCAAAAACTGAAATGCAAAAAAGAAAAAGCCAAATGAACAGACAAAGCCATGGTTATCTATTCAGTGGCTGTTCAAATGTGTGCTCTGTAGACTGCAATGTTTGAGGACCTGCATCTGGATCTGAGACACAACTGGCATTGGCTTATCTTTTATCTAGTATGGTAATTGCTACATGAAATCATGATGCAAAGCAATTTCATGCAAGGTAGTAACACAATGAGTTAAAGAAGTGGGCAGGAAGTGTTGGTTAAAGGATTCACAGCAAAATCCTCATGCATACTTTACATTACTACTGATATACAGTAAACTTATGTTAGTCATGTCATCTGTTTTGTGGTGGCACATTGCACACTCTGAATTGCTTAACGGATGATATCAAGCAAAAAGGGTCAGCCGCCCTTTGTGTGTGTAATTGCTTCTGCAGTGAGGTTTCTAGACTGCTGTGCAGGCGGGCTCAATCAGGGTGAAAGGGTTCTCATGAGGCTGCTGCTGATTAGGTTGATGATGTGCAGTATGTAGAACTTAATTGGCTCTCGATGGCAATCATGAGCATTGAGGGGGTGTCTAATTCAACAACATACTGTATGGGTCTCATTCAATGAATACTGCAAACATAATTGAATATGATAAGCGCACACATCTTAAAACCTGTATTATTGTATACTCTATATTGCCTATTGCATTCTTTTGACATTTTCCATGGCTATAATAGACATTCAAATTATTAGAATTTAACATGAAAGTAACATTTAAACCAGTTTTGCATCCGAGCTGTCATTGCTGTGATGCTCCGGCAATCTACTTCAGGTGTGTCACATCTTCTTCTGTTTATTACAGATAAATCAGCTTTCAACTCCCTGCGGTAGCAGATAATGTCTACTAAGATTAAACTTCCAAAAATAACAAATGTAAAAGCTTTTTTAAGCAGGATATTGTAAGACAATACTTACAATACCAATGAGTAGTGAAACATGTATATATTTATATGCAGCTGCTGCATAGTATGACTTTATTAATGTATAGGCCACTCATCCCGCCCTGCTGAATCTGCCAGTGTCATCTAGCAGTTCACAGGACTGTAGTAGGGTCAGTGCTTGTCCAGCATAGCTTTCTCCTGAGGTAAGCCAGGCTAGGTGACAGACAGACTGGACAGGCAGACTGACAGCGAACAGCAGTTCGGAAACACAAACACCTCAGGATGTTATTTTGAGTCCATGAATCACCACCATTGAGCTTCCAGCACTGTGAGTTTTGACACAGCTGTTTGCCCTTTTACTGACAATATATGTGGCCAAAGACAAACACAGTCACACACACACACACACACACACACACACACACACACACACACACACACACACACACACACACACACACACACACACACACACACACACACACACACACACACACACACACACTATGGTACACTCGAGCGACCCAACAAACACACAAAATCAGCTCATTGCCATTCTTAATATAATGCGTTGTCTTAGTTTTCCATACACAACCATGCATGCCATGCTTTGATGTACACTCACACAGACAGAGAGAGACCTACTTTAGTTTATCGAGCATTCACACTTCAGGCTGAGATCTCTTCAGATCAGAGCAGCTTGGAGATTTTTATGTCACTGTCTCCGTTTGTTGTGTGTGCAAATACATGTGTACGTAACATCCCATATGCATGATTGCAGGCGCTGCAGGCTTAGCCTATTCTTTCTGATGCTTACTAGAGTGTGAAGCTCCTCTGTCCGGGAATGTGTTTCCATTCGCCCATCTCTTTACATCTCTCCTGCTCCGGGCTCCAAGAAAGAAAATCCTCCTTCTATTAGTGTCACTGAACATTGGTCACTGGATTTTAACCAAGTTCAACAGGCAGTATCCACTTTATATTTTCATATGAAAGTGATAATGTCTTCAGCTTGTGTTTTTTTACTATTCGCCAGTAGGACATTTAAAGAATATATTTACAGAGTTGAATGTATTTTGGTGTAAAGATGAGACCGGTGTCTAGCTTGTTAACCATGCTTATCATCTCAGTTTAGACTGTAAGCACGCTAACATTTCTGATTTAATACTAAACACATGAGCCTCATGATAATGGTTTTACCTTTGCAGGAATTTGGCAATAAACCAATGAAAGGGAAAATTGCTGGATGAAAAGTCAGTGCAGAACCAAAGTTATTTTAATTCACTATGATGAAAATATGAATGTCTGGAACTAATCTTTATAGCAATCCACCCTATAGTTACTTAGAGGTTTCACTCAAAATCAAAATGTCAACTTCATGGTGCCAGAGGAAGGGCCAGTAGGTTAACAGAGACATTTGAATAGTATTATCTGGGAAAATGCAATGTCTGTGGCAATCTTTCATTTAGGGTTTCTCAACTGGATTTTGAGGTGGCGGTAGCACTAGATCATTTTGGATTAATCCTCTGTAGGCCATAAATAGAAAATGTAATAGTTGTTGAGATGTGTTAGATCAACCGACTGACATGGCATGATAAAAAACGTTCTTGTTGCTGTTAATTAAATGTATTTAATAGTAGTACTATACGTCCATACAGCACCACTTTCCTCATCAAGGTTACTAAATTCCCTTTCGAGAAGTTTATTTGATTTGTGTTATCTTCCCCTGTGTAAAATAATGTGTTGTTGTCCTCAGGACCAGGGACCATGTTGAAGCCCCCTATGAGTCTCTTCAGCCTCCCCCAGCAGCCTTTTCACCACATGGACTCTCTGCACCAGCTGAGACCCCCACCAATGGCGCCTACACAGACTCTTGGCCCGCCACCCCTTGCCCCTGCTCAGGCACTTGGACCTCCTACTATGCTACCTACCCAGACTCTTGGCCCCCTGCCTCCTCACGTGTTAAGACATCCCCTTATTGCCCCCCCACACAGCTTAGGCCCCCCTCCAATGGCCCCAACACAGCCAATGGGGCCTCCACCAATGACACACTCCTTGGGTCCCCCACCTATAGATCATACACACGCAATCGTGCCTCCAAACATGGACCTTATACAACCGTTGGGGCCTCCACCTTTAAACCTTGCACAGGCCCTTGTGCCTCCACCTGTAGTGGGACCCGGAGCCGGAAGATTTTCCCTCCCTCCAAGCCCCATGTGCTCCCCTCCTCCAATGGGCCCAGACCCTTCACACCTGCCCCCAATGCCCCCACGACCAGCCCAGATGTCCTGCCTCCTCCCTGGCCCTCTCCTGGGTCAGGCAGCCCCAGCCAGCGAGCTGCCCCAGGATGAGGGCTCTCTGCTGGGGATGGAGGAGCAGGACGACTCACTGGGGGAACTCTGCAAACCACTGTACTGTAAACTCTGCAACGTGACCCTCAACTCTGCTCAGCAGGCGCAGGCGCACTACCAGGTCTGTTAAAATAACAATGTACAAACCAAATCAATATTAAGATACATAAATAAACACAGCATTCTCCTTATCGTTTCGTCTAGGGAAAGAACCACAATAAGAAGTTGAGGAATTTCTATGCTAGCAGTCAGCAGCCTCCAGCCACCAGGATACCAGAGGTCCTCGAGGCGGCTGGCCAGACATCCCTCAGCTCAGGACCAAACGACAGTGACGCAGGCAGACAGGTTAGAGCCAACCTACCTAAATGTTACAGTGTTATGAGATGGATGGCATTTTGGCAACCAGAAAAACAACTCCAATAAACGTTGCTTTACTGCTGGAGACGGGGAAAAGCAACTGTTTTCTTACCACTTTGCAAAATTAGCTTGAAAAGTGACGATATGCAATCTGTGATCCCAACAGGTTTCTTCTCCCAAGTTTCCAAAATAAAGTAGTTATTGTTGTTTATGGATTTACTATATAGTTGAACCAATTAACCAACATAACATGCAAGTACATTATCTTCATTAACTAATAATTAAACAATTTTGACTTTAAATTAGTATTATTGCTTTCATGATTTAAGAAACAGAAATCAGTCTGTCACATTGAAAATATTAAGAGGTTTTGCTTGAAATTCTTCTCTTCTTCCAACCTGTCTGAAAAATGTATTTCTTCTCTTTCTCCCTCGTCACATACACTGCACTGCTTTGTCGCAGGCACAGTATAAGGGAGCGACCCGGGTCATCTTGGCCACAGAGAATGACTATTGTAAGCTGTGTGACGCCTCCTTCAGTTCACTGGCAGTTGCACAGGCCCACTACCAGGGCAAGAACCACGCCAAGAAACTACGACTCGCTGAGGCCCAACAAAACTCCAGTAACCTGTAGGTTCAAATGTAGAACCATTATGCAGTATACAGACGCCTTGTCCTTATTTCGTTTTGTGTTAGATTACCATTTGTCTTGCAGATCTCCTGAAAACCACGACTGAAATTAAATATATATGTATTTGAATGAGAAGCATTACTTAACTAAAGTTAAACACATAACTGGTTTTGGCTTTGATACCAAAGCAGCCAAGCTGAACATGTGGAAACAGATCGCCAGACAGTGTCTCCAAACAATAACAAAAATGATTTTGACTCCTTTTTCAGGGAGAGCAACAATGAAGCGGCCCCAAGAAGGAACAGGAAAGATGGCAGTGAGTACAGACTGGTGAAGAACCGTCGCAGCCCACAGCTACCTGCTTCTATGCCGGGTAAAATATTAAACATTTATGAATAAGAGTCTTAATAACAAAAACACTAGATGCACATTTCTGCTTATATTTCCATTGGGACTGTCAAACAATGACTCACACACCCCAACACACACACACACACACACACACACACACACACACACACACACACACACACACACACACACACACACACACACACACACACACACACACACACACACACACACACACACACACACACACACACACACACACACACACACACACACACACACACACACACACACACACACACACACACACACACGTTATATTCCATAGACACATATTGCTATGTGTATATGTGTATTTGTAACTTTATTGGCTTATTTAAACGTGCCAACAGTTCTTTTTAAGGGCCTTTGAAGGCAGCATTATTAGAAGAAGAAAAATGCAAGGATCAATGTTCTTTTTTACCCAAAGTGTTTGTCATTTTCTTTATTTGTTACCCATTTCAGGGCACCCAGACTTATTTATTTTTAGGAAAGCTGACACAAAGCAGCCCCACTCTATATCACTATAGTTGCTTGTGTGAGTGTCTGCTTTCGCCTTTCACACGCACACATACTGGCGCTCTGTGTGTGTGTTTGTGTAAACAGATACAGAGTAGAAAAGGTCAAACTTTCTGCTGACGTCAAACAACTCTTGCTTTCTTGCCGAAGTTTGCTATGTCTCTATCTTTCCGGGGACAAAAACAGTAGCACTCAGCTCAAAATAAAGCAGGATAAGTCATACAAGTAAAGCCAATTTCCTTCATCTCTGTCCCACTCTCTCTTTCTCTCTCTCTCTCTCTCTCTCTCTCTCTCTCTCTCTCTCTCTCTCTCTCTCTCTCTCTCTCTCTCTCTCTCTCTCTCTCTCACACACACACACACACACACACACACACACACACACACACACACACACACACACACACACACACACACACACACACACACACACACACACACACACACACACACACACACACACACACACACACACACATAAACCAAGACATTCTGATGGTTTAATACATTTTTCTTGATGGACAAATCCCAAAAGAGCTGCACTCACTCTCGCAGTCTTTTTATCTTTCTCTATCTGCTTCTCATTTTTCTGCTGTGTAACACACACACAAATCAACACACGTTGTAGTCCCAGTTGTATCTTTATCACACATTGGTGATATATCAGGTTATAAATAAGTCTATGATGCTGGTCTTTAGATGCAAAATCAATTGTGGCTTATTTGTGGGTACCCAGCGTATTATTTGCGTTGGAAAACATCTAATTTGTACTTAAAACTGTTAGTGGATAAATCAACTGTAACATGAATTTAATTGTCGTTTGATTGTCTTTCATTAATGTCTCTTATTATGCAACATTACTAAAAGTATACAGCCATGGGAGCGGCTCAGTGAGGCTGTACATACGCCCAGCGGGGGTTTGTGCTAAATGCTAACATCAGCGTGCTCACAGTAGGCCCCGTCTCAGGTCGGTTAAATGAAATCCTTGCTTCCTTCACTTGCGTAGTTTCCCTGTGTTTAGTCCCTCCCTCCAGGGAAGCATGGAGGGACGCAAGGAAACCACGAGAAGCAGGGAAATGAGTTTTAAGAGCAATGGGAAGTCCTTTCCTCCGCACAGCTGTTCGTCTGACAGCAGCTCCGTTATTTTCCCAAACACCCCTGCCACACCTTTACTGACACAAACATTTGTATCATCTGTTGTAGACCCCAATAAATAAATTGGGGTCATCGGAGGATGGACTGGTGGTTCCTCGATTATCGCTCCTCCATTATCGCTCCTCGCTGCTCAATCCTCGGTCCTCCGGCAGAAATAAGAGCCATGGGACGGTACTCAAGATGGCGTAGACAAATAAGCTTCCGGTGTGACCGAGGAC
>NC_136912.1:74495667-74550751 GCF_949606895.1 Notothenia rossii
AAATTAATTAGATTTAATAATGTTAATTTAAAATAGTTAACCTTTTTTGATACTCAGCCCTAACTGTCTGTAGTATGTGTTCGTCTAATATGGAGCTATACCAATGCAGAGTTAACCTAAAGGCATCACAACTCTGGTACAAAGTTTCCCCCTTAAGAGAGTTGTGGGGCAGGCGGATCAGTCATAGAGGATGACAGGAGTGATGTGAAATTAAAATGTTCTGTCTGACTGAACTGTACTGTCTGACTTCCTGTTTTGGTCTGACCCATTCCACGGCAGCCGAGACTTATTGGTTGTGTAATGGCATCAAGGGTTTCCTCTTGCCACTATAGGGCGGGGTTGACGACACGCAATCCAAAACAATAAGCAGCCGAAGGGTTTTCAGTCAAAAAGATGTAATTTATTACTTAAATAGTCTCAAAATAACAAATCTTTAAACAATATTTCGGCGGTATGCTTTCCTATATAAACTAAACTATACTTTGTTTGCAGTCCAATTTGCAACACTAATTTCTGTCGGCAATTTGCGGTCGAAAAACTGTTCCGCTCCCCGTCTCATCAGGTCTCCGAGCACGCCGGCTGTCCTCAATTACCTCGGAAGGTACACGGAAACAGATCATATTTACGATATAAAATAAACAATCACTTCATCAAAACATATTCACCACCGCAACACAAATCATTTTCCATCATTAAATCATTTATCAAATTATGACTCGAAATAATAACCCTGACTGCATTGTGGCTCTAACATACCGGCCCCTAATTGTTGATGCAGTAGCAAAACAATTAATACATTATAATTGAACTTCCAGATGTATGGCACGACTCACAAGGCAGGTGAAGATCACTCCCCAACGTTTTACATTTGCTCTGCCTCGTTTAACCTCCGGGGGTCCAAAGAAGTCGATACCAACATGAGTAAAGGGTGGTAGATCTGGAGACATACGATCCTCTGGGAGGTCAGCCATTTTCTGCTCTCCAACTGTGGCTAGCATTCTTTGGCAGAAAACACAGGCTCTGATTATCTTTCTGGCTGCCGAGTTAGCCCGAGGCAACTCTGAATCTTTGATTTAGCCTTGAGAGCATGTGGCTTCTCCCCGAGTGTCCTATCTGCTGATGGATGTGGCCCAGGATCATTTTGGATACAGTAGAGTCTCTGGGCAGGATAATGGGGTTCTTCAGATCCATTGGCATTGCTGATTTGCTTATTCGTCCTCCCACTCTTAGCATGCCTTCAACTAAGATTGGGTCCAGCTTCCTGATAGAGCTGCTTGCTCTTACTTGCCTTCCTTTCTCCAAAAGTGCAAGTTCCTGAGAGAAGTGACGTCTTTGCTCAAAGTGAATTATTGACCTTTCAGCTCCTCTAATGTCCTCCACCGACAGATGTTGTGATCCAAACTTTAGCTTATTCATTTTGTCCTTTACGGATTTCAAAAGAGTCCAATCTGGGGCAAGGTCAGCTTTTGCAGATTTCCTTCTTTGATTTAGCAGAAGAAGAATTCCCCTTAATTTAAGTATCCAAGCAACCCCTCTCTGCAGTCTGCTCCATGATGAGTAATACTCAAACAGTTTGCTGGTTGGGTTAATTTCGTGGACACTCAAACTGTTAACTGCTACATCCTTTCTAACCTCTGAGTCCTCAGATGGAATAAGGCCCAGGTTCTTAGGTGTTTTTGGCCAATAATCCTTTTCCAGATACTTAGGTCCTGTTATCCACCTTGATGTCTTTAGAAAGTCTTCTACATGCAGCCCACGGGACGCGTCGTCGGCAGGGTTGTCTACGGAGCTCACATGCCTCCACTGCTTCTCCTGAGACAGGTCCTTGATCACTGAAACTCTGTTTGCCAAGTGTCCATCCTTGAGTTCTACTGAGCTTGATGCTATCTCCATGAACCTTTTGTCTTCACCTGACATTTCCTTCTTCTCTTCATAATCTTTTTCCGAGAAGTCCTGATTGTATTGTGTTATGAGATCATTCAGGTTGGCTACTGATATTCTGTTGACCATTGTGACCACAGGTCCAGATTCCACAGCAGTAAAAGCGTTGAGTGGTCCATTTACCACCCATCCAAACACTGTCCTGACTGCATATGGTCCATTTCCTTGACTTTTTATTATGTCCCAAGGTTCCATTGCCTCAGGAACATCAACTCCTATTAGAAGCTCTATGTCAGCATCAATTTCTTTCAGCTGTATGTCACTTAGATAAGGCCATCTTTCCAGATCCTTTTGGGTCGGTGCATTTTCTTTTGAGACAGGAATCTTACTCTGTGTGTACACCTCAGGTAGGTCAAGGTGAGTACTGCCATCTAAATGTCCTATCTCCAATCATTTGAGTTCGTAACTCTTTACAAGTCGTTCCTGACCCATTGTTCGTAGAACGACTGTCGTTTTTCATGATTTGGGATTCAGCTGTCTCATTAGATTCTCTGTGCAGAATGACGCTGAAATGCCGGGATCAAGAAAAGCATAGGTTGAGATAAACTTATCTCCTTTGTGAACCTTGACTCGAACAGGCACTATGGCTAGGGCACAATCTCTACCGGCCCCACTAGCTTCACCAGCCGAGACAAGTGCACTGTTGACCCAAGCTCCTTTTGTTTCAGTAGGGGGAGGCTTTTGTAGAAGTGGACTGTCAATGTGAAGTATTGTTGGGTGACTCTTTTGACACCTTTGACATGTCAGCCTTTTCCTACAGTTCCTGCTCATATGACCCCTCATCAAACATCCAAAACAATAACCATTTATCTTCAAAAAGTCAACCTTTTCCTTGTGTGGATGATTTTTGAACTGATGGCAATCAGTCAGCACGTGCTTGCCTTTACAAAAGTAGCAAAAAGAGGCAGGACTGCCTCCTTGTGGCTGTTTGAAGGTGCCACGCTGCTCTGTGTTTGACGGCGCAGCGCTGCTCTCCTGATCACATGCTGCTGCGATGATGGTGGCGAAGCTGCTGCCTCTACTTTTAGGTGTTCTGTGGCTCATGGGTTGGCTCCTAGTGGCCATCCTTGGGCTAGAGATGTGACGATCCTGTATATCCCCAAATAATGGGTCCAGGAGTATTTTAGCTTGTTTTTCCATAAGCTCCACAAGGTCACGAAATCTAGCTCTCTCCTTTGTTCTCTGTAATATATCATAAGCCACTGTCCGCCACTTTTCTCGCAGTTTGTAAGGGAGTTTAGATATTATTGATCTTAGATTGGAAGGAATATGTAGTTCATACATGTACTTTAAATCTTGCATAGCATTGCAGCATCCTCTTAAATACATTGCATATGCCTGAAGCGCTTTGCCATCATCCGGTCTAATTGATGTCCAGTTCATTGCCTTTTCCAAATAAGCGCTGGTTACTTTGATCTCGTCCCCAAAGTGCTCCTTTAACAGCTGTCTGGCTTCTGTGTAACCTCTCTGGGTATCCATATGCAGGCAGCTGCGAACGAGATCTTTGGGCTGGCCGGAAGTATACTGGTCGAGAAAGTAGAGCCTGTCATGACTGCTAGCTGTTTTATCCTCAATAAGGTGTTCGAAAGCTCGCATAAAGGACTGATATTCAAGTAGATCACCATCAAACACTTTTATCTCCATTGCTGGTAACAAGGTACGTTTCTGCTGCATAATGATGAGGTCAGCAATATCTCTCTGTCTCTGTATAAAAGTGTTGAGGTTATCATGGGTTTTATTGTGTTGGTTGGAGCTATGCATTGTGGGCATTTTGAAAGGTCTAAACTGTGTTGTGGGTCGCTGAGGGCTGCGAAGATTAATGACAGTCCTCTGAAGTGGTGTTTTAGGCACTGCACCCAATGGCATGAACTCCATGGCTGAGATTTCAGGATCCAAAGTGTCTGTGCTTCTTTCTTTTCTCTCCTCCAGATAAGCATTCATTCCATCTTGAATTTGATCATCCATTTTTTCCTCCACGTCAATGATTTGCAGAACCTTTATTTTAGCAGCAGATGCTGCAATTTCTGTGTCCAGTTCCATTTGTTCCAGTTGTAATAGCAGTGCATGTTTGTCCTTTAATCCAGCAGCTCTGGCTAGCAGGGCAGCCTTTTCAGCAGACGCTCTTCTACATGCTGAGGAGACTGAAGAGGTTTTTGAGCTGCTTGACTTGTGTGAAACATTAGAGATGCTGTCATGGGGATGAATCTTTGTTTGTGCAATTTTTTGTCTTTTCCACACATCCATATCTTTCATAAAATATTCAAATGTGTCATTTTTGGCTCAAACAAGTCCACATGATCCTCCTGGCTCTCTTCCTCTGATAAAAGCTGTTGTACGGATTCATGAACACTGCACAAGTCATTTATATTTTGTTTGAACATTTCCAAAGCTTCATTCACATGTTCCACATTCCCATCCTCCACAAGCAAGGCCTTAATTTCGTTCATTTTCCTTGTGCATGCTCCTAATTTCCCACTGCGGGAGGCTTTGAGTGATTTTAACAATTTCTTCGTCAGCAGAAGTCCTGGGATCGTCCGACATTATTTTTTTTTATTTTTTTTTAGGCCGTGCGTAAAAAGATGTTGCGCTCCTTTAATGAGTCTCACAGAGCACGCCTGGCTTCCTTTGTTGCAAAAACAAATTCAATCACATTCTTTTCACGGACGATCCACAGGTATTTACAATCCTCCTCCAATGTGTGCATCGCCGTTATGATTTCCTTTTAGACATTAACACGTCCTACATTCCAATCAATGCGTATACGCATTTATTCAATTTATTTTCTCACGACCGGCCCAGTTTCTCAGCTCCGGTGTGTCCCTCTTTTCCGGTGATCCAAACGGTGTGTGTCTCTTCCTTACGGAGTTTTTCGACTTGATGTAATGGCATCAAGGGTTTCCTCTTGCCACTATAGAGCGGGGTTGACGACACGCAATCCAAAACAATAAGCAGCCGAAGGTTTTCAGTCAAAAAGATGTAATTTATTAACAAAAGATTATTGACTTAAAGAGCAACTTCCAGGTTAAAGACACCTGTGAATAAATGTGTAGGAAAATGATGAATACACTAGATTTTCAAAAAAGATATACAGAAATATACACTACAGTGACATCTGGCGTCGTTTTTGTAAGAAATGTTCACTTCCGCATAAAAAAGCCTCGGCACGTGACCTCCCGTGTGTGACGTAACACGGGGGACACAAGGGGGAGAGCGGCCGGTGTAACGTATTAATAAACATGGATCCCAATGCTAGTTTCGACACAGAAGACACAGAAGAAGTTGAACATGAATATTCGAATGCATATGACGGACCACAACCTTATAATTATGAGCCTGCTAGGCGTCCAAGAGACCAGGAGCAGCCAAGGATTAGAAGAAATAACAGCCATCGGAGAGAAATTGAGCTGTGGTGTGAGGAGAACCAGTGGAGAAAAGAGCAGCTGTCTTGGTGAGTGACCGTCGTTAGCTACAGAATGTTAGCTACAGTAACGTCACATCACTACATTGTGAAGTTAGCTATCATATATCAGGCTATAACTAAAGTAGCATTGATAATATAGTAACTTTACTGGCAGGACTGTTGATGCTGATCCATAACAGAAACTAATGCGCAAGTATCAGCCGTATCTCGCGTTACCTAATGCAACTCCACACTATGGTGCTGTGTACCGGAGGAGAGACGCGAGATACGGCTGATACTTGACGATCTGGCGGAGAAAGATTGTGGAGCCTCCGTTGATATGCCGTTGTAAATGGCTTGATGGAAAGCAGGTGTGTAGTCGGGAGGGTGCACAGCTGATTGCAGCAGGTGAGTGGAGGTTGAGCCGGGAGCCAGGAGTGACAACCACCACGCACACACAAACAACACAGACAGGGGGAAACAAACAAACACAAAGGAGACGGCTGGAGCAGTACAGCCACCACAGCGTTACCTAATGCAACTCCACACTACGTCTTACGGTGCCGTGTACCGGAGGGGAGAGAGAGCAGCAAAGGGGGGGGTGGGAGAGAGAAGTAATACGGTTTCCTGATAAAGCTGTGGAGAGTATGTGCTGCAGGGAGGTGGATGCACAACGCACCCAGGAACGAACGCTAGCTCCGGTCCTTTTTACTGTGGACTCGATGTCCTGACAGGCTGGTATTTGTGCAACTTGCACAAACACAATACTGCACCATGATTACAAATGGTGAAATACAATGTAAAACTACCGAAAAATACCAGCTCCTTAAAACACAACCACTCTACTCAACGCAACTCTACTATACCCGCGGTCAGAGAGCGGAGATGTGTCCCCTGTGTGATGTAATATGACGCGTTTGACGTATGACCTTAAAAAAAAGCCGTTTTTAAGAGCAGAGCTCAAAATTGCTCCTTTCCCTCTGAATTCCTGCCCTTATGTCTCGTAAAACATATCAAATCCTACATTCACTTTTTAAATTGTAATTTTCAAGCAAGTTTAAGCATAAATGTAGAAAAAATAAAAACCTGCAAGATGCTCTTTAAATAGTCTCAAAATAACAAATCTTTAAACAATATTTCGGCGGTATGCTTTCCTATATAAACTAAACTATACTTTGTTTGCAGTCCAATTTGCAACACTAATTTCTGTCGGCAATTTGCGGTTGAAAAACTGTTCCGCTCCCCGTCTCATCAGGTCTCCGAGCACGCTGGCTGTCCTCAATTACCTCACTTAAATACACACCGGAAGGTACACGGAAACAGATCATATTTACGATATAAAATAAACAATCACATCATCAAAACATATTCACCACGGCAACACAAATCATTTTCCATCATTAAATAATTTATCAAATTATGAATCGAAATAATAACCCTGACTGCATTGTGGCTCCAACAGGTTGTTATGCTGTATCACAGGGTGCTGACTCCAATCTTCAAAGTAATTTGTTCTTTTCAATCTCTCCTCATTACCATACAAAGTGAAGGACCTTTTCTAAAGTTATTTCCATTAAAGCTGTCTGAAGCCCGGCTCAGCTAGAGAGACACAAAGACTGTATTACTCAAAGCTTCAGAAACACAGATAAAAGTTCACAAACCTGTACTATTGTTCTGCATTAGTGAGAAAACAATGCTCATTACCTACCAGTAAAATGCTTCTCATGCCACATAACAATGACTTAAGTGGGTGGCTCCAGCTTAAGATAGGTTTTTGTGTTTTATCTCCACTGTAAAGTGCTCTCTTCGTGAACATTTGAATATGGATGTCAACTCGTTTTTTTTAAAGCACCACAGCTGCTGTTCAGACGGCTACTTTCCCTGTACCCAACATGATGAATAGAAAACAGAAGTGTTTTTTCGCATAGGTCCAAACGTCCAAACACGTCAGTGCTGTTATTCAAATGAGTCTGTATAAGTGCTGGAGCCTCACTTACCTTGCACTTTGCCAAGAATGAGTGATTTGACGCTGTTGAATTCCACATCAGATGTCAAGTTGAAATCCTCTCTGGTATTCTGATCGACCTGAAAGATAATGTACAGGTATGTCACATGTTTAAAAGTTAAAAGCTTTGAAGATAGAAAGCAAAGAGAAAATAGCAAAAAACTTTCAAAGACAGATATATTTATTTAGCATTTATTTAAATGATATTTTTCACGCTTATAGTTATAGCTTGGAGACAAGGCTAACAGAGGATCACAAGCAGCAAAAAGGAGTTTAACCAACATGAATGATGAAAAGCTAGCTGGAGACTGAACCCCTGGTCTGACCTGAATATTGAAATAAGATTCAACCCAAAAAGCTGGACACCAATGGCCCCATGAGATGCAGGGGTTCACAGTAGCAGAGCAGATAAGTGGAGCAGGTTGTGAGGTGATGAATGCCTCGGAGAGAGACACTGTTTTAATAAAAGAGCTTGTGATGTATTGCTTGCAAACAAAGAGATTGGGCCTGAGTGAATCATTTATCAATAAGACATCTGCTAATGTTGAAGTGGAGCCACAAAAAAGAATAACATTGAAACAAGCTTGAAAACAAACAGGAAAATTACCATTTGTAGACCGCTTTGTTGTGGACATGTTGGTGATTTTGGGACCCATTGGCACTGCTGAGGGCATTTTGATTTTAATCATAATTCTTTCCTCTGATAATAAAAAAAAAGCTGGCTCCCTGTTTGTGTGTTTTGTGAACTGATGGTCATTTACATGCTGTGTTTACAGAGCAAAGCGGAATATTTGAGTGAGAATAAATGTGAATGCATAGCCAATATTTGTTACTACCTCATTACTTTAGTTTTTTATGTCCGATTATGACTTTAGTTTAGGATGCACCTACAAGTACTGTATGCCCAACAATTCCTGTTAATGAGTATTATCCCAGTTGGGTCATATTTTGATATGACTGCATTGAACACAAGTAAACTGAACGACTTAATTAATCTGCAGTTGCAAAATGCAGCACAGTGTCTCAAAACAAGCATTTAAAATAATAATATAACAACCAGCCTCAGCTCCAGTCAGTGTTCATATGCACTCGTCAGGTGCTTTAGTGCAGTGGGCTCATTTAACATAGTAATACACAATGTGGATATCAGTGTGACATATTTTAAATATTGTGTTCGGTGTGTTACAGTGTGACATATTTGTAACAGTAAGTGTGTGTACCTTCACAGAGACGATGTCTGCCTGTCTCCTGATGATCACCGTGTGCAGACGTCCATCAGCCAGGTCCGTGACTCTGCTCCTCAGCACCTCCACGTCTCGGCCGCTGTGTAACTTGTACCACACTTCTAACTCATCTTTGAAAACACAGCACCACAATGCAATCTTACTCTTTAAGGCAAGTAGATTCAGCATCAAAGATAATACTGTGCAAGCATTAAAGTGTTTTCATTTAAGTTACGTTTTTATTAAAACATATATTGCGTTCTTGAAGAGCAATGTCTATTAATTATATTTTACATGGTTAAACAATGTTGCTACACGTTGTAACTCTTTGATAATTAATAAGCACTTAAGCCTCCAAAATGTCCTTATTCTTGGCTTAGAAGACATGTATTCACTCCTTCAAATAAAGCTTTCTTTTCAGCATACCAGCTGCTGAATTAAGAAGATAAAAACCATTACATACTTTGAGGATTAAAGCTGTATCTCTATGAATTAGACTCCATGATATTAAATGAAATGTCGCCCTTTTTTATAGTCTTACACTTAATACATTCCACACCACTGATCTAATGTGAATACAGAAATTACAGATGAGCAGAAATTCAATTATTAAGATTTTACTTTTCCTGTGCAGCGGCTCAGGCTCCTTTTACTGCAGCAGCTATATAAGAAACATGAGAAAAGTCTTTGTGGCGCATCCAAAAGAAAATTCTCTCTGGGATTTAATTAGATACTTTGTCAAGTGTGCATATGCCTGATGACGACATGATCATCACTTAAAACCTGCTTTATTGTTTGTATCTTAAACCTAAAAGATGCCTTTTTGAACAGCAGAATTTACGCCAATATTTAAAGAACATAACCTAATATTTGAACAGATGCCACATTATATGTTCAACAAAGGTTTCTGTTTGGTAGACAATGGTTTGTGTTCATTATTACAACAAAAATCTCCAGCACCTGAACCTAACTTCAAGCCATAATTACAAGTTAAATACACGGGATAATGGCAAATCCTATAATACCCCGCATTTAGCATTGATTCCCGCCAACTGGAGCTCTACAGTAAAGTGAGTGAGGAACATTTGAACTCAATAAATAATTGCAAAAGGAAAAACAATTGAAGGGGAACCCCTGCTAAAGGCAGAGTTATAATTGAATAGTGAGTGCACTAAAAGTATTCATTTTAACCTGACACTGTACATAACAAATCACCTATTCTGCGTGGAAAAGGAAGCAGTAGTGTCTACAAAACTTAATGCAGGGGGAGAAAGAAACGGAAAAGACAGTAAAGTTTAAATCAAGCCAATGCAGGAAGGATAAAATTGGGTCAAACCAAAAGGAAAGAAGGAAAAAGAGGTAATTGTCCCCCTCACCATGATTGTTGATGAGCAGTGCCAGGTACTCTTTATAGACAGAGTTGACGTAGAGCAGAAGAGCAGGACTCTGAACCGTCCTGAAGATCAGGGAGATGTTTTCTCCTCTCAGCGTCACATCAGAGTAGATGGAGGAAGGCCAGGCACTGCTGTTCCTATTCAGCTCAGGGGGCTCCTTCAGGTTGTACGTGATGGATGTTGACGACTGAAAGCTGGCCGATACCTCTGAAATGTAGAAAGTTGACCAATGAACCCATGGCTTTCGGACTTGTTCTTTGCTGCCCAAGTCTGCATTGCATATGTAATGGGACAGTCTGCTTGATTAAAGGTCAAACTGGAGAAAAGTTTGTATATGTTTAATTTTCTGGAAAAATAATCAAATGTATTTACAGTTGAAATATTGTTTATTTCAATCGTATTTTCTAGAAGCCTGCTTCCTTTAAACCTACTACTGTACAACGTTAAGCATACCAATATTTTAGCAATAGGACTTACTGTAAAAGCTTTTATTTTAAAATCCAACAGTTTCTGATCTATTCTCTTAATTTTACGCATTAACCGGTCTCAGAATTTCAGTTAATTGTAATTTAAATACTTTTTTTTGTGGAGTTAATTAAGAAGGTAATCCTGGCTCAACAACATCCGCCTATAAGGACAATAGTGTTGTGTGCCAGCCTATTCCTTGGCTCACTGCTGCCACTTCCCGTTCAGGTTGATAAACATGTAGGTGGTATCCATCTTCTCTCTACCACTCAGCAAGAAAGCAAAAAAAGGTATTCTCCAAAAAACCTTCCTAAATCATAGTCCCCTTCTACAGTACAGATTGAGGTTAAAGTTATGTTGCCTTTCATCACCGTCCAACAGGCCCTTGATGCATCACAGCGGCATGGTGGGCCAGAAGAGTCCTTTAAGACAATCTTCATGCTTGACCTTCAGGACAGAACAGACTCATTATGTCTCACTCACAACGAGCGTGGAGAGGAAGCTGTGCAGACAGTGATCAAGAGAGAAAGTCAGGGTCAGTGTAATGTCTGCTGACTGAAGGATCCTCTACAGAAAGCCCACTAATCTTGTCTCTCTACTCCTCTTTAAAGCACCAGGGATGGGTCATAAAAAGAGTGGCATGTACAATAAGCTGTGAAATAATTCTCTATTGGCTTGCAAATGCATCAACACTTTATGCACTTTAAGAAAACAAAGTTTTGAATCTCTTTTTTATTCTTTTACCCCCTTAATTTATGGAGCCGTTTCCTAGCACACAACTCACTCTGTCCTTCGTAGACCCAAACATATAATGAACTTCATGCCTATCACCACTTATATGCACAAGGAAATGAATTTGTCATTGCAACTCTACGGACAGAAACATTAATGCAATAATTTGAAGTCGGAAGCAGGATTGCTTTAAAAGTGAAAGATGTTATCAGGCCGTATTTCAGATTTTTTTATCCAGCGTGTCAATCTGTCCATCGTATAATTGGATCGGTCTGGAGTGCTAGATCTTAACGTATCTAGTGAAACGTTAAAGGTCTGAAATGAAGTTATCTATACCT
Organism: Notothenia rossii; assembly: GCF_949606895.1. Taxonomy (NCBI): domain Eukaryota; kingdom Metazoa; phylum Chordata; class Actinopteri; order Perciformes; family Nototheniidae; genus Notothenia; species Notothenia rossii. Next base: position 74,507,166 of record NC_136912.1, read on the forward strand.
ATAATGAACGTTTGTATTACTAGTAGCTTCAAAAGGAAACGATTAATAAACTGATGTCAAGGCTCCAGTTTTGCATCTTTGTATTTAATGGCAGGAAGTCTGTGTCTTTTTTAATGTCTGTACCTTTATGACAGAAGGGTCCAGTGTACGCCGACTGGTTACAGTTGCAAGAGAAACCGCTGTCTCTCTCCTCACAGCGACCCTGGTTCTGGCAGAGAGAGCCATAGCTGCTGCAGTGGCCCGGGCATCCAGGTCGGACCCCCGGGGTGATCTTTGCCCTCTCCTCCAGATCCAGAGTGACGCCGTTCAGCTGCAGAGAGCGGATGCAGCCCAGAAAGCCTTTCTGTCTGGACGCAGTGCCTCCTGAAACACAAACAAACTCAAATGATACACTAGTACTCACACACTCAGTGTGAGTTGCCCCAGATTTGACGGACTCTAAGCAGCCAAACTAGAGCTTTGAACGTGCCCCAATCCTCACATTTTCAAGAGTGTCCATCCATTTTCCTTTTATCATCAAGCCAACACAAATCTATGGTTACAATAACACAACTTATATCCACCTTTACTTACAGATTCAGCCACCTATAATTCCTCTTCTTATCTTAGCTAACCGCTCAAAAACCTTTGCAAAAGAGGACCCAACAAGATGGCGTAATTCAATTGGTCAGTGGGTCTTCTAAGAGTAAAAAGGCAATGAAGACTAATGTATTGAAATATGAGGTTTTTAATGCTTTATTGTGAGGAAACTTAGATCAGTGTGGAGTGTGAGACTGTTTTAATCTTCTGCTAATAAACATATCTGGTGAGGTGCAGAGGCTTCAGTGCAGATGCATGTTGTGTGCTGCATGTACGCCATCATTTAGTGTATTATGGTTGACAGGCACATTTTGCCACTGCAGCACAACAAGGTGTACTCTGCAAGGCACTGAGACATTAACACACTGCCTCTGTCTGTAGCACTATATTGGCTAACTGCGTGGCTGATGAGCCATCTGTTGTCTCACATTCATGCTTTCCACGAACATGCAGAAGGAGAAACTCGTCCTCCTTTCACCTGATAACTAATATGCTTATAGCAACCGCAAAATGACATCTCTCCAGGAGTTCAAAGCATTCAACGTCCTATTTTGGATCCACAAATGACAGTTGTGATTGTTCCTGCAGAAAGGATTTGGCAGGGTATTACTGTCACAGTTTGAGTCTGGAAAGCTTCACATGTTCAGTCAAAGATGCTTTTCACACCACTTAATCTCTAACCTATGAGGCTCCAGGCTCCTTCTGCAGAAACAGTTATAAAACCCAGACAGCTCATTAAGAGAGAACCAGAGTAGGAAATGTAATTAAGCATTTTATTTGGCTCAATAAGATCAAATGTATTACGCATGCACAGCAAACGTTCTTGTGATCATTTATATTTCACCTTTTTATCTTTGATCCAGACTCAGCATGCACCTGTTTGGAATGTATCTGTGTTTTGATTTTAGATACGTAGTGAAAATCTCCTCTGAAGAGTGAGCATTAATTCATTGATGAATTGAGGTGTATACAACCCTGTCGTGTTTACCTAAACCAGGAAATCCTGAATTGTGTCGCAATGGTGTTCATTTGTTTTGTGCTATTAAAAATGTACCATGCATGGTACCCTTTGCCCCCTTTCTTTCGTCCAGAGTCATTTCCAGCCACTGGCGTCTCCAAATCAACAGCTGGTTACCGTTGTTGAAGTCAGATCGGAAATAACCAACACAACATTTAGTCGCCCAGAAATGTATGCAACACAACCGACACATATTGGTCACTGCTCTCATCGCTTATGATCAGAAATGCCAGTAGGCTGATGTCAGCAGAGCACAACGCTTGCTCAAACATTACCCATCTTTATATTGATCTAATTTACGAAGCTGCAAAGTTTTAAACTATACCATCACTGTCATGGCTGTTAAAATACTTTGGCTTTCTCATGTGTTCATCAGCCAACACAGACACCAAGACAATACCATAATTTAATAATTCAAGTACTATTTTAACTATATCTCAGTGTGTGTAACATTGTGTTAACACAATTAATTCCTTCCTTTGGCAGTAAATTAAGTTGAACCACAATAACTTTGTGTCACATAAATTCACCCGAGGCAATATTACGGATAATTAATGCAAACTAACAAATACCCTGTCTTAATAAGTCACACAAGGCAATTTTCGATATAAAAAAATGGGACACACGGAATAAAGAGGTCTTTGCAGTGTTGTGAATTATGATTTCATGAAAGGGAGGCTGCTCACATTATGGATTAACAATAACAAATTCTGGATCACTCCCTAAAACAAGAGAGTCGAGGCACCCACATGCATATTGCTTATCTGCAAATCAAGTATTTGTCAAACACAAACCCCCTCTCCGAAAGCAGTCTACAGTATTTCAAAATCACAAAGCATTTGCATTCAACTATGTTAATACCTCTGAAAACACCAACCAGGACAAGCGCTGCCCATAAAAGGAGAGCAACCTCACGGCCACTTCTCTCTGGCTGTTCACAGAGGATTATTATCTGAACACAGAGAGCCAATCAAAGCATTCATCCATCTCTCCTACCACTGTTTGCTGGTTGATTTTCACTTCAGAATGCGTGTTTAAAAATGTCCATAATATTTGCAGAAATATAAGGTCTCATAAAACAAAGAAAATCTCCATGTCCTCATCCACAGTTTGCAGGAAAGATCAAGAGGTTAAAATGAATTATGAAAGTCTGTGGAAGAGACGAAGTAAAGACAAGTGAGCTCAAACTTCTGAAGTTCACTTTTTGAATCTGTATTTAGGGATTGCGGTACTCTCTGGAATTGTTTTAGATTAAATGTGCGGTTTATTCCTTTTGTGGCATAGACTTCGTTGCTGTCCAATAGCATATCAGTGAGCCATTCTGTTGCACACAATTTATGTTTACAATGGACACAGCCGTTTATTTATAGTTGTGTTAATCATAGACTGTAAATAGTCCCCAACAAATGAACTAGTTGTTCCTGGTTTTCTGCAAAAAAATCTACAGCTGTTTTAGAAAATGGCTGAGCCTTAAAATGAATAGTACATGTGACATCTTTTGAAAATAATTACATATTAAATAGACTTGGGGATGAGTGTCTCAAACAGGGTACAGAAGAAGAAAGATATTCAGAGGAAATAAAAAAAGAAATGACCTTCCCATTTATTGTTTTGCATGCTTCAATGCAACAGTTTTCATTACATTTTTCAATCAGCAGGCCAATTTGGCGTCATGCAGGTGCAGCTTTAATCAACAAAGTTATTTATTGTTCAATGTTTAGAAAGCGAGGACTCAGCATTTCCTTTTCCAGTGCAGCACCAATGCTTTTTACTCACCCAGCTAGGATCAGCAGCTTTTTTAAAACGTCTCACCGCTCTCAGCTCACCACGGGCCAGTTGGATTATAAAAGGACTCTAAGGATGATTTTTTTACTTTTATTGGAAACAACCAGCTGTTGGTTTTCCTTAACCCCAACAGCTGCCCGTGTGGGACTTCTGTGCTGCAAAACAACACTGTTTCCCCTTACTTCTGCCTATTATAAACCAAATAGCAAAGTGGGCAGAAGTAGCAAGCCTTACTTTGTAAAGTACAGTCCACAGGTTTAATTTATCTGAATAGCAGTCTACTTCAGGACAAGTAGTTGCTGAGACAAAAATACTAATCACCAAGTTCCTTCCACTCATAAATTGCCAATTCTGTGTGCATATGTTGCTAGATCCACAGTCCGAGATGAGAAAGGATAAGACGTGACAGCAATTACCACCAGTTCTCAGCTGCTAATGAGGTCAACTTCCTAACACCATAAACAACCCTATCAAATGTCTTATCTTAATCCTTACTATGACCTTAAATTAACCTATTGTGCTTTTCACCTAAAACCCAAATGCAATCCTTTTAAGTTCTTTTATTTTGAACTCCAACATTTTTAAGGCATTTGGGAACATACCAATTCACACTCTTTCCTCTCACCTATGAATAGCTGGCTGTTGAGCTGCAAATGAATTTGTCCGTCAGCTGGAGCTTCCTGTGTGGTGGCAGGAAACCCGTCCAAACGTAATGATGCTTCCTTCACATTTCGCTCTGCTCGCACGCTGTGCCACCGGTTGTCGTTCAACGGCACACTCGCCTTCACTCGCACTTCCAGCGGCCCGTTTCCCACGTCAAAGGAGAAGACGACCTCTGAGGAAGCTGGAGAAGGAAGGCAGTGGTCGGAACATTAGATCAGATAAAGTAGGAGAAAGAAAACACATAAAAGCGTGAGACGGTTGAACACAGAAGCATTTGGATGCCTGGGTGAATGTCACACCAGCATAGTGTGTTTGACTTGTTCCCGCCAAATTCTGAAGAGCTGATTAACAAACCTTTCCAGACACTTTGAGATAATTGTGTCCTCTGAAGAGCGAGACATTGCAAATCCCTTATCTCCTTTTCAGACACGTCGTTGCTCTATCATGCACAGAGAGAAACACACTTTACACAACTCAGCACAGGACTATGTGTAATGATGTTGACACTGTTTGTCATTTTAAGTGAGTTTTGTTTAACATTAAATCATTGGTGATTAATAATAAAACGGAGTGTCTATTTGCACCCGGTTGAAAATAGACACACGGCAGCTATTCGGCTATTTACACCCACCCCAAAAAAAACCTGTGCTGATGGAAATTACTGTTTTTAAAAGCAAATAGTGTAAAAGTGCCTTTTTATTGAGTCTATTTGTTTGTTTGTGGGTTCAACTTAAAGCCACACAAGGGTGGGGCATGAAATCATTTGTATATTGTAAATAAATGTGTAATTGTGTCTTTCAGAATGCTGAAGCCCCGCTAAAAGACGAAGCAGGACATGAAGAGCCTCAGGGGGTACATATTAAATATACTGATTGGGGCACAATTACATAATTGATTTTTTAGTCACTGTTTAATGTTGTGGTATTTAATAAATATACAACAATTCATCACGTCTCATAACTTCTTTCCGACTGTTGTGGCAGATTAATTAACCCCCTTTCATCAGGGGGGTCTGTGGGACAAGTATTACCTTACCATGTTCACAATATAGCACAGGTGTTTTTTGTCCCAGATGTTCAGGTAACCTTACCAAGCAACCGTAGAAAGAGCAAGAAGAGATGCATACAGTACAACACACGGGTGTATATAGCTACAGTGCTTAAAGGTCCCATGTCATGGCCATTTCTACTGATCATAATTCCATTGTTGAGGTATACTAAAATTGATTTATATTGTGCAATTTTCCAAAATCGCATCGGTTTCTCATACAGCATCTCTGTATACAGGACTGTCTCAGAAAATTAGAATATTGTGATAAAGTTCTTTATTTTCTGTAATGCAATTAAAAAAACAAAAATGTCATACATTCTGGATTCATTACAAATCAACTGAAATATTGCAAGCCTTTTATTATTTTAATATTGCTGATTATGGCATACAGCTTAAGAAAACTCAAATATCCTATCTCTAAATATTAGAATATCATGAAAAAGTATACTAGTAGGGTGTTCAACGAATCACTTGAATCGTCTAATTAACTCGAAACACCTGCAAGGGTTTCCTGAGCCTTGAAAAACACTCAGCTTGGTTCAGTAAACTAAATCACAAGTATGGGGAAGACTGCTGATCCGACTGCTGTCCAGAGGACCGTCATTGACACCCTCCATCAGGAGGGTAAGACACAAAAAGAAATTTCTCAAAGAGCAAGCTGTTCACAGAGTGCAGTTTCAAAGCACATCCACAAAAAGTCTGTTGGAAGGGGGAAATGTGGCAGGAAACGCTGCACAACCAAGAGAGATGACCGCAGCCTTAACAGCATTGTGAAGAAGAGTCGCTTCCAGAATTTGGGGGAGCTTCAAAGACAGTGGACTGAAGCTGGAGTCCAGGTATCAAAAGTCACTGTTCACAGACGTGTCCGGGAAATGGGCTACAATAGCCGTATTCCCATGGTCAAGCCACTTCTGAACTCAAGACAACGGAAGAGGCGTCTGACTTGGGCTAAGGAAAAGAAGCACTGGACAGTTGCACAGTGGTCCAAAGTCCTCTTTTCAGACGAAAGCAAGTTTTGTATTTCATTTGGAAGTCAAGGCGCCAGAGTCTGGAGAAAGGCTGGAGAGGAGCAAAATCCAAGTTGCTTGAAATCCAGTGTGAAGTTCCCACAGTCAGCGATGGTTTTGGGAGCCATGTCAGCTGCTGGTGTTGGTCCACTGTGTTTCATCAAGCCCAGAGTAAATGCAGCTGTGTACCAAGAGATTTTAGAGCACTACATGCTTCCGTCTGCTGAAAAGCTCTATGGAGATGAGGAATTCATTTTCCAGCATGATCTGGCACCTGCCCACAGTGCCAAAACCACCAGTAACTGGTGTACTGACCATGGGATTACTGTCCTCGATTGGCCTGCAAATTCCCCTGACCTGAACCCCATAGAGAATATGTGGGGTATTGTGAAGAAGAAGCTGAAAGACACCAGACCCAACAATGCTAATGAGCTAAAGGCCGCTATTGAAGCATCCTGGGCATCCATAACACCTCAGCAATGCCACAGGCTGATTGCCTCCATGCCACGCCGCATTGATGCAGTAATCCGTGCAAAAGGATTCCCAACCAAGTACTGAGTGCATTAATGGACATTTTCAAATGTTTGATTGTGTTTTGCTGTTATAAATCTTTTTTTTTTACTTGGTCTGAGGAACTATTCTAATTTTTTGAGATAGGATTTTTGAGTTTTCTTAAGCTGTATGCCATAATCAGCAATATTAAAATAATAAAAGGCTTGCAATATTTCAGTTGATTTGTAATGAATCCAGAATGTATGACATTTTTGTTTTTTTAATTGCATTACAGAAAATAAAGAACTTTATCACAATATTCTAATTTTCTGAGACAGTCCTGTAGTATGTGTATTCACTCTCTGTCCTAAACGGCTTGTTGGAGCTCCTGCCCCCCCCCCCCCCCCTCCCTATGAGCCCAGTGGCCGTCTGTGAGACAGCGAGACAGAGCGAAACCCAGCCCGAAACCAGCCCGAACACACACACACACACACACCCGCAGCCTGGCTGGGAGTTTGTGTGTGTGCTCACTCACCGCCTCACAGCCTCACCGTGTCCCGCCGTCTCAGGGAGGAGAAATTGGTGGAGCTGCAGCTGAGAAAAGATTGAGTGTATGTGTGGACCAATCCGCGGGCGTAACGTAACGGCTCCAAGAAAAAAATTGAAAAAGAAAATCTCCATATTCCAAGATCAATGGGAGGTTTGGGAGTCCCGGATGTATTCCAGTAATATCTGTCCTTCAATGCAAAGTATCCATTATCGTCCATTACAAAAGTGCCTCTCCGGTAGGCAGTTAATGGCTGGAGCAATCCATCATGTCTGTAAACCAAAACATATCTCTGGCATCAATGTGGTACTGCCCAAAACCACCACCCTCAATGGATAATACCATCATCCGCTTTTCATGCTCTATTGTAAAGCAACTGCACAAGAGACTCAATATAGAGGGGCTCTCTTTACCATCTTGCCCCATTTGGAGTAACCCCTGTCTTTCTGCAGGAGGAGGCACTTTAAGTAATAATATCTGCAGAAGGCTGGTATTACTACAATTGGACAGATATAGAGACCAAACCCTTCCACTTCAACAACTCAAAAATCAGTATGGTCTCTCAGACTCATCTTTTCTATCATATGCACAAATAGCATCTATTATTAGTACAAAATGTAAGGAGGGAGCCATGACTGCTTCATGTATGGAAGAGGACCAGCGCCTCAAGAAAGCAATCATATCATCAGGTGTGGTCTCTAATATTTATAAATTATTATCTAGGGCTGCCCCGAATACCTATTCTCCTCCCACCAGCATGCTTTACTAGGGACTCATGGCTGAGGGAGTATCTGGACCTACTGAATATGGAGCGTGCAGCTTCTCTGCTGGGGGATTTTGAGGGGAGACAGGACGATTGCGGTTCACTGTCCGCAGCCCTCCTTACTGATCCTGTCAATATGGCATCTCCTGTGTAATGTATAATATATTGTGTATGTAATGTCCTGTGTATGTCACAATCAGCTGTCTTAGGAAGTCATCCTTTAATCCCCCCCCCCTCGTTATGTTTTGTTTAGTTGTTTGTTGTTACATGTTTTGTTGTATGTTCTGTTATCTGGAGCAATGTCTGTTTATTTTATAACTGAAAAAGAAAAATATATATTAAAAAAAAAAAAAAAAAATCTCCAACGAGGCGTTCTGGGGCAGCACACATATTTTCTGTGTTAGATTTGTACTCGCTACAGGGTGTACTTTGAGGGTTTGTGACTTTACAGACCGTTTACATGCATAAAAACCTTCATAACACACAAGGGGATGGGTAGTAACCGGAAAAGGATGACATGGGACCTTTAAGATAAGCTGTGCCTTTATACATCCACCAAATGGGAATTACAATTTGATGCAGCAGCACAAGGGAATGAAGCTACGGTCGGACACCCGGGTGTAAATAGCACTGTTATCTACGGACACCCGGGTGTAAATAACATTGTTAGCTACGGACACCCAGGTTTAAATAGCATTGATAACTATAGACACAAGGGTGCAAATAACATTTTTAGCTACGGACACCCGGGTGTAAATAGCTTCTGCCTTAATAAGAAGAAATGTGCACACTGGAGATATTCAAACAATATTTAAGATTCAGTATTTTCTTTCTCTCATTTTTCTGATATTCTAAATAATAAAGAGTGTAAAATCAAGCCAACCAATGAGGAAGAGACTAAAGCAGAAGTATTTCGACTCTTTAATCAGTGATGCAAACACACGTATGGTGAAAAAAGAGAGAACTATTCGAAGCAGAAAAAAAACAGCGTAATATACCATCTGACAAAGGCCTGTGCTATAATCCTTCAATTAACTGGCTGTTCTTTATAATATACTCAGATCAATAGGAGACAGAGATGTTAAGTTATAAATCAAGGGTTTTCATTATTATTTACAGCAGGGGTGGAGAACCTTTTTCCTTTAAATTTGTACAACATCCTCCGAGGGCCGTACAAATGATTGAACTCAACCTCTGCTTAAAAAAACTAAAATCACAGCCCATTCATTTGGCCTTTCTTTCATCCTGTGCAAAGAAAAAGCAACCTCTTAATCCAGATATCTCCCCATGACTCATGTTTGACGCATGCATGCATTCACGTGCACGGTTGTGGCATGACCACCAAAACAGAAAGATATGGACACATGATAAATGTGTTTAGTATCCTATCCATGTGAACATGATTTAAGTTCGGGGACCTAACCTCCTCTAGGGGGGTCCGGGGGCATGCTCCCCCGGGAAGATTTTTTTTTAAATATCGAAGTTAAAAGCATCAATCTGAGAGCAACATGAGGAGATCTATGGATACATCTCTCAACATCCATATGAAACAGAGCTGTAAGCAGATTTTTCTTTTTGGATATTTTACAAATCACTCCCCTTTCAAACTCTATTCTTGTTATTTTTAACAACTTTTTTGTTACTGTCATATATTATTTTATACCTGTTAATAATGTAGTCTCTAATGTCTCATTAATAACTATAATGATCATATCAAGGTGTGCCTGAACCTCACTGAGCTGAGGTTATTTGAGCCTCTCAGGAGAGAGCTCTTTTCCACCTGGTTGTAGAAAAGCTCTTTAAATTCGTTAGCATAGCTAGCTAACCAGATGCTAATAACAACAGATCGCCACTGTGCTTACAACTAAAGACATTGCCTCGCAAACACTGCAGCATGTGTACGGCTCCTTATGGGTACTGCAATATTTGAAGAGCTGGAGCGGTGTTCCGATGCTCTCCGTTACTCCTTTCAGACGAGACATAACCACGTGAACACACGTTACGCTCGTGTTGTGTTCGCTTGTTTAATTATTTTGCGATCTAGATTTCTTCTTGTTTTTTGAAGTGAGAAGTTGTCCGTCAGTCGGACGGACGGACAGACGGACCCCCCCCCACCAAAAACGAAAACTCTTCGGTTCTCCACGAATTACACAAGTCACCCAAATCAGCGTTAAAAAAGCGGGAGGCGCCGAAAAGCGACTAATTTGCATCACTGTTTAATGTTAATTGTTGGTAACCAGATTGGTGAGTTAGCAAGATTTTAACCATTTGTATTTGTTTAAAATATCTTACCAAACTTTTAAAAAATAAGCTTTAGGATTTTTTTTTTTTTTTTAACGAAATTGAATTTGGTTTTGAACCAAATTAAAGCTGCTGTAAGAACACGGCAGATTCAGATACAAAATTGGGACTTCCTGTCACTTTGTTCATTGTAAAAGCATTTCCCCCGCTTCAGACTGTGCCACCTTTCAATGAACTCAATAGACCATCGTGTTCCTCGACCATAATTTGTTGGCCTCAGTGTGAAGTGACTTCCCGCCTGTCCATCTGCTAGCAATATCGACAGACGGCCGGACACAGAGCTGAGATTATTCAGAGTTCAGCCCAAGGCAGAAATGAAAGTCTGCAGCTACAGACTCACATCTGTTAGTTCTGTGTGTAAGTGACTGAAGTCTCGGCACCAGTCATAAATCATAGTTGCGTTACATCAACCGTATCAGAAGCTATTACCTTCATCAGTCCAGCTCCTTTTCTACTGATGGCACTTTCAGTTGGTTGGTGCACCAATTTGGTCCAGACTGCTATATCTAAATCCCTAAACAGATAAATGCATTTAATAGCATTCTTGGCCTGAATATCTGCAGGCTACGCTTAAACCCCAGAAATACAGTTGTTTCAGACCGATAGTCAACAGGTTGTTAGATTATAAATATCTTAACAAACCTTGGACAAATTGCTAAAAATATATCAATAAACGACTATGGGGATGCCCTTCCCTCTAGCGCCGCCAGCAGCCTGACATTTGAGATTTCCATTTAGACATCTCAACAACTACTGCACAGATTAGATTTTTGATAAGTTTGGTCTGCCTAAACTTTTATTTGTATTCTTTCACAAAGTAACTCAAAATTGTCCGTAAGTGCACTACTTACTGTAAGTTGTGTGTACTTTACTTCCAAACAGAGACTTTGTAGATATATGCCCAGAAAGACATACTTTGCGTAGCGGCAAGCAATTTAATGTCAGGAGAATATATTGTTGTCATCGAGGAAACAAATCCAAAGCAGTGCCCTTCCTTGTTAAGATATGTGCTGACAATGTGCCAGCACAGCGGGACAGAGACTCCAGACATAATGTAGGTTAGCATGCTGTAGTCATTAATCTTCACAGCTCTATTAGGTTAAAAAACTTAACCTATAATAAAGAGAGGTGAGCTGAAGGCCACGTGGAGTACGCTCATCCATCATTACACTGCCAGCGTGCCTCTGCTCCACATCTAGGGGTGAAGTTAGCAGAGTGGTGGCGCTCACATCATCATCCCTCATGGAGGATGCTGACAGTGAAGGAAAAGCAGTACTGCTGTGGGATCACGTAACAATTTGATACAAAAATCCAGAGGCATAACTACATTTAGAGGCTTCCCCTGGCCTAGCTCCAGTCGTGTTAACAGCAGTAATAATGATACAGAGTCATCTCGACTTCAGCTGTCATAATAAAGGCAGTTTAGTGAGAAAAGAGATGCGCTTTACTGTAACAATGCTGGGGTTCGGGTTGGGTTACCATTTGTCCTGTGTGTTTGTGTGTGTGTGTGTGTGTGTGTGTGTGTGTGTGTGTGTGTGTGTGTGTGTGTGTGTGTGTGTGTGTGTGTGTGTGTGTGTGTGTGTGTGTGTGTGTGTGTGTGTGTGTGTGTGTGTGTGTGTGTGTGTGTGTGCGTGTGTGTGTGTGTGTGTGTGTGTGTGTGTGTGTGTGTGTGTGTGTGTGTGTGTGTGTGTGTGTGTGTGTGTGTGTGTGTGTGTGTGTGTGTAAGGATGCATTGTATTAAAGAGAGATTAAGCTTTACTTTTCCACAGGTCACCTGTTGAATGTAACCAATACAGTAACATTTGTTTCTTAGACTTCACCTTCAAGGATAATTCTTCTACTTACTATGAACACACTCACATACAAAACATCTGTATCCGCTGCAGAATAATTAACGATTCAGAACCCAAAGTATAAGCTTTTTCTGCAGGATATAATTTAAGAGGCATTTAAAACTGGTAGAAATTGGTAAGATTGAGGGAAAGATCATGGTTTTTATTGTTTACTTGTGCTAATGGCACAAAAACAAATGGTCCTTTGAAAAACATAATTCTGAAGGTTTTTTTTCTTTACAACAAACCCAAACATTTTTATATTAAAAAGGCAGAATGTTGTTTAGTTGTCACTTACAGCTGAGTTCGATCCGGATGAAGTCCTTGATGCCCAGATTTTCCAGAAAGACCCCAGAGGAGGATGTTGTTTTAAACAGGAAGGAGATGTCTGCATTCAGCTCTCCATGGAGAGTGGGAAAGTGAAGGTAAGATGTCTCCTTGTCAAAAAACGCAGCGTTCCAGAAGTTCTCTGAAACACAAAAAAAGTGCTTGAATACTCCATATGCTTTCAGATTTTTCCTAATATAAAAAGGATGAAAAATGTTATTTTTCAGCATCGTGGATAAATCACTCTGGAATCAATGCTTAATATGAGGAATCTCATTATGATGGCTCTTTAATGAAAATCGTGTAGTAAACAAATGCACCAACTGTTTCGCTAATTAGCTGAGAACCAAGGAAAAGCTCCAGCTAAACTTTCTCATTATGTTGATTTATCTGGCATGGCAGACATTTATTCATCAATTTACACATTAAACTCAAATCTGAAATTAGAAGCAATTAAAACACGATAAAAAGTATATCACTTAGTTTATTAAATAGCTTTTCATTAGAAGTTGTTATAAAAGAGCATAAGTCATATTTTAGGTGCTGTAATGCTAATTAGATGGTGTAATTCGCTGTAGTCTATTTTTCATTGAGGAAATTAAATGGCAGGGTGATGTTAGGATACCAGGTTTTCCTTTGGTTTAGTTTACTGCATACAGAATGTAATTCTAAAAAATATAGGAACACCATTAAAAAAACACTCAATATGTGCACGTACAAATTATCCAATTAGTGTGGAGAATGACAAAGTTTCAACAGCATTTCAAGTTATTACCAGCAACTGAAAAGGACTTACTGTCTCCATGACAACGAAGGGGTCCCACCCTGTAGGCAGCCTCTGAACCGGGCCGCCGGACGTCACCCAGCACCAGTGACCTGACCGGGAGGGTCTCCTTATGGGTGAGCAGACCCGAGTCATTAGCCCTGTGTGATGAGGAGGAGGAGGAAGAGGAGAAGAGACATGTAAGAGGAGGATGAAGAACAAGGAGGGTGACAAAAGGGAGTGAAAGGAGGAGAGGATAGATAAGAGGAAATAGAATATGTAGGAGGACAAGAAGACGAAGAGGGAGAGGAAAAGAAAGACAAAAAACAGGAGCAGAAGAAGGAAGTAAAAAAGGATCTGAACAAGGAGGGTGCGGAGAATAAATAAGAACCAAAGATGATACAGGAGGAAAGGAGAGAAAAAAGAAGGAAAAGGAGAAGGGACATAATAAAAGAAGTAGAAGTAACAAGAACATGTAAAAGAAGGGGGAACGAATATAACGACGGAGAGGAGCAAAAGGAAAGGGACAGAGAAGTAGAAGATGCGGAGGAGGTTATTAGTGATAAGAGTGGGAGCATGACGTTGAAAAGAATACGAAATTATATGAATAATTATACTATATATTAATATAGACATATTCCCTGTTGGCGCTGGAGCTCCCGGTGTGTGATTTCTTGTATTTTTCTTTCTACTGCAAATACATTTATATTTTAAAGTTTGGGTAAATTAATAATTTATTTTCTCAAAGCAATGATAAACCTGTGAGTTGGATGTAGAAAAGTCAGAATCAATATAGATGTTTTTATTTTAAAGTAAATTCAGATTGAACATAGTAAAAACAAATTAAATTATAGTTTCCGTCCAAAAAAAACCCAATATTTATAGTGAAAACCACCCTTGAATGATGGGATAGTAGACTAAAACCTTTAGGAATCCAAACTATAACATATAATAAGTATCCTGTATCAACCTTGATGCAAAACAAAACAAAGTGAAATTGAGGTTTAGAAAAAAACAAACACTTCTGGGGTCATTTGGGTGGATTTGCCATATCTCTGGAATCCAACGGTTGATTTTGGTGATTGACACCTCTTTTGAACCGTTAGAGCCAATAGAATCAAGGGGAAGTTCCTAAGTCCATCTAAACATTACCATTGGTGAATGAGAGTGATGCGCAGCCAGCATTCCCAAAACCGGAAGCTGGGTTACAGCTCTCATACTCTATATGAAAACTACTCTTATTGAATAAATGTTATGATGGATTATCAGTAATCAATTCAAAGTGATACAGAGACATTGGATTAACCTTCAGCAGCATTTCTATGCGTTCTAATGCCATTGAACACAACTTTGGATCAGATAGACCCTCCAGAAAAACGCGGGCAAAATTCCTTGATTATGCTGGCTAAAATCCTTGATTATGCGATTAAACATGCAGGGGTTTTTTGTGATTTTATGCGGTGAAATTGCGGGAAGTTGGGAAAAATAATAGATTTTTTTTTAAATATTGGGCTGTCTTATTTATTCTCTCTCACACACAACCTGCCACTAACGTTAAACCCCTTTCCTATTCAATTAAACACATTCAATGTTGATTCATTGTAAGAGCAATTGGGCTATTTTACACACACACACACACACACACACACACACACACACACACACACACACACACACACACACACACACACACACACACACACACACACACACACACACACACACACACACACACACACACACACACACACACACAGTCAAGTATATACAGTACAAATTTCAATTATACAATTATCAAAAGTGCAATATTAAGTTTGTCGCTAGCTCAAAAACTATGTACACACCATTTTAAAATATTTTAAATGAACAAAGAACAAACATGTTGTAAACAGAAAGGGACAAAACTCTAACTGAAGTGCAGTCAAGTGTATTCAGTACATCACAGGTGAAACCAAATTTAAATGATCAGAAGTGCAACATTAAGTTTGTCACTAGATCAAAAACTATGTACACACATTTTTTCAACACTTTTAAATGAACAGATCTGTTTTAAAACACTCTGAGAGACAAAGAAAATCCAACACTTGG
This sequence comes from Notothenia rossii, assembly GCF_949606895.1. Taxonomy (NCBI): domain Eukaryota; kingdom Metazoa; phylum Chordata; class Actinopteri; order Perciformes; family Nototheniidae; genus Notothenia; species Notothenia rossii. The sequence continues at coordinate 74,522,381 of NC_136912.1, forward strand.
CAACTGATTAACTTGTGGAGGCTGACTTGATATGATGCCCTCAGTACCCCTCTGTTCCCTTTGGATGCCTGAAAATAACAGAGAAGATATTATCATTAACATTGCTGGGTTATTGGGTGATTTTTAATACCAGCCGGCGTACGCTGTATACCCAATGTGGACCTGGCAACCGCATTTATAGCGCATTACATTACATTTTACTTGTTAGAAGCTTTTATCCAAAGCGACTTACATACTCAATACTGTGGGGAATCCCCACAGGGGGATTTTGACTGGGTCGTTGCACAAAAGACCCAAGCGCGCACAGAAGAAATCTGAGAGCAGACATTTCACGAGCGCACAGAAACAGCCTGAGTGCAAGGAGAAGGTTTTAAGCTGGAACACAGGAAACCTGTAAGCGCAGCAATATATCTGAGTGCAAGCGTACAGTTTGAGCAGAAGCAGAGCAAATCTAAGCGCAAGCAGGCACTATTTGAGTGTGAGGACAGGGTTTGAGGGAAAGAAATACATATTCTGAACGTGAAATCAATAAAGTATGCTCGCAAATTTAAAGACCACGCTCTTGAATAAAGATAGGAATACATATGGGGGTTATTCCCTATGTGCATCACACTGCAGCAGTCACGTCCGTGCGGCTGATACTTTCTCTCGCTTTCCTTCTCATACTGCCTGTCACTTTCCCTCTAATCTTCCTGTGGTTGTTGTTTCTCTGTTTTACTCCTCGCCGTTTTAAAAACATTTCAGGCTAGTAAAAGCTGAAACACCGCTCTGTGTCGCTGCAGAATGTAGTGGACTCGCGGGAGCGAGTAGAGGACGCGCGAGAGCGCGCAGCTGGCGGTCCGCTCCGGGGCTCAGTCTGCATTTCATCCAACTTTGCATTAACGAAACAATTTCACAACAGACCCTGACAAACTCACAAAAACACAAAACAAATGATTAAAATGAGTGACTTACTTTTCTGCCGTCAAAACACTGCTTCTTGAAAGACTCTTCTTTGCAGATGAAAAAATCCTTCGATTTGTCCCGATGCAGAGGATGTTTTGTTTGGAGATGCCGGTCCAATTTATTCATTTTCAAGCTTTCGTTACTGAGCACCTCTCCACATAAAACACACTGAGGCCGCTCCTCTCCAACAGCTTTTGTGAAGCCAACGTTTAAAAACACCTCTTTGTATCATCTTTTTGCCATCATGTACGATCGGGATTAATCAACAGACAATAAACAGACAGTGCGAAAACTTTCGCGGGGGAGCTGATACAAATACAATCTTTTATTTTTAGTTTATTTGTATTTAGAAAATTAAATCATTCAATATACAATGCTATATTGCATAATTTCATTTTCAAAATAAAAAATAAAATACAAAAATTATAAAAAAAATTGTATTTGCAACGCAGCCATCAGCTCTGACGCTGTGTGTGTAGCAATGCATTTAACTGGCGACCCAATCAAAACGTGTCGCGACCCTGAGTTTGGGAAAGGCTGTGATAGACAGTCATTTCAAAGTGCTTTACTGGATTTGTATGTAATGGATTGTTACTCAGGAACACAATAACATGATAAAGTGCATTACCATTGGTCGTAGTCAGCGTCACAGTTGCAGTAGTGATTTGAATCCAGACAGTTGTCCTGCAGGCCACAGGCACACTGCCGGCTGTTGGGCAGAGCCCCGCCCCAATGCGTCTGTACCTGACCTGGACCCGGACCCCCCACCCACCAGCTGAACGGAGCACCCTCTGAAACACACAAAAATACAAATCATTAAATGACATATCATTTTTTTTTTTGGGAACAAAGATGGATTTCACACTAAACAACACAAAGATAAGACAATGAATCCCACTAACTGTAGAACCAGAGACTTGTCACTCATCGGTACTTTCAACAACACATTCTATTGTGTTTTCTTTGTCCTTTTTTAAAAGAAAGCATTGCAAAAAAAGCAACAAACAAGAGCAGCTCATGAATAAGTTGAGGAATAATGGCATTATGCAGACATATTTTAACTGCTTCAATGTGAGGAGGAGAAAATGCACATTTTAAACTTCATTGGTGTTTTAATGAGTTTCTAAACAAATCAGATCAGCAAGTCCCACCACCCTTTCTTGTTCCCTAACATAAAACCCCCAGAGACAGAAACTTGAGATAAAGCTTACTTTATCAAAACGTTGTGCGTTTTCGCTGTTGACTTATAAAAACATCCCTCCACCACAGTCTTTCTATTTCTCAAACACACTCAATACAACAACACAACACAAACAATACCAATAAAACGTATATATCTCACTGTCTTCGCTAAAATCTCATCTCATCAACTAAGAAACAACTTAAAAAATGCCATTTGGTTTATGCCTCAAAAAATGTTGTGTCAGCAAATTGGTTTGGATGCAATCTTTTTTTTCTCGGATACTATGCGAGTAGGGATGCACAGTAACGTCTACACTACAGGCATCAAAAAATGCAAAAAATGCAAAATGCAAAAAATGCAAAAAATCGCCAAGCTTCAGACACGCCCAGCTTCAAGATTTTTTCATGCCTGTAGTGTAGACGGGGCGTAATTCTTACCTGGCATGTTGAGGAGCCGGGACTTCCTGCAGTGGTACGACAGCTCCTGCTCGCAGTGCTCTGATTGGCTGGAGATTGCTGCTAACTGCTCCTCTTCAGAAGCATAGTCAAAGTGTGATACATGTTGGTTTCTCTCCGGGGACGAATGCACTCTGGTCAGTTCGGTGTTATTGTGCTGGATCACCATCCATGCCATGTCCTCTGGGGGAGAGACGAAAACAGTTGAGACACATAGAGGAAGAGAAAATTCAATAAATACAAAATACATTGACGCTTTCATGGTATAAAAGGCTCAAACATGAAGAGAGTAGGTGAATCAAATTGTGTGCATGTGTGTATTTGTGTGTATCTGTGTGTTACCTGTCATGTTACAGTAGATGAGCTGGGGTTTGATTGGTCCACTACTGTCCACGTCTATGTGATAATGTCCTGATGTGTTGCCTCTGTGTTTGTACACTTCACATGACTGTTCATATCTTGCTGTGATAGAAAATGCAATAAAAGGATATCACCAATATTAACTTTTTTACAATGAGATTTGTGATGAAACATTGCTGCAATCAACTCCTTAAAACAAGGTTTAACACTACTATCAGTCTACATTGCTAGCTTCATCCCATTTGGAGCCACTAAAAACAAAGAATTAGATATTTATTGGCAATTGTTACGGTTAGATGTGGCCAACAATGCTCTGCTTCGAGTGGTTTGGGTGGAGAAAGGAGTTGCAAACAGTGTTGGCATCAGAGAATCGGCAGAGTGGTGGAGAAAGCTTAGCGTCACATTTTTTTATCAGTGTGATCTGATGTTGGAAGTCAGTTAGTAGCTGAGTAGATTACGCACCCATAAGCATAAGTTATCTCGACAACTAAAAGCCAACAAGGAACATGTTTGACTTTACAGCGCCTCCTGAACAAACACTGCGACAAAAAAAATGGGTGTGTTCATAAATATAGCATCAAATCCTTCCAATACCAATATTGAGGAAATCATAAAGGTGAATCAATTGTATATTCAGTGAACCTTTAACCTGTGCATCACAGGTGAGAGAATTTCAAAAGTTGTCATGATTTAACCAGATCCCAAAAAATTATAATATTCCACCACAAATGTGAAGATTATCTTGCTTGATTTATCATATATTCTTGGTTGGACTGGCATGGCATGACTTTGTTTAACAAATATTTCAGTTTCCTAACTCAACCGAAGTGGAATTTGAGAGGGGGCAAAACACTTGTGTGCCTACCACCTATTTTGTAACAGTAAAGTTGACTCAACATCCTCAAATGTTGCTATTAAAAGTATGCAAAGAAATCAGAACAAACTCAACTCTGATGAGAACTGCTAGTTCTTTATTAAAACCAAGTTAGAATATTGTGAATGCTTCTTAGATGTAAATTGCTGGTGGTGAGAGAGAAACCTCACTATGGAGGGAACTTGTTAGCCTTTTCAGACCATGTACATGCAAATAAACCTATATGACACAACAGAAAAGGGGAACCCCAAAAAGCATAATAGGGACCCTTTAAAACTGCATTAAGCAACAATAAAAAGTTATGTGAAAAAATTATCCGGCAACAACTGCACTAAATTAGGTGAAATCTGAAATATGGGAATATCTCTGGTTGGATAAGCTTGCACACACATGCACACTCAGACTAACACACACTCTACAGTGCTGGGGAAAGAAGTCATAGGAGTACATTTTTTAACAGTGGAAGAAAGTTTCCCCATTTTTGCTTTTGTCCATGTCAGTCAGACTTTTCCATAGTCAGTCCCTTGATAATAGAAAGCTTTAGAAAAGGTTTTGAGCCGATTACAGTAATCCAGAGGTGAGCTGTGTGTGTATGTGTGTACCTGTGGCGGCCCGGAGCTGATCACACCACCAGCGCGTAGAGGATTCAATCAATGCTTGGCGGTGTAATCAAAGACAGAATCTCTTTAATTTCTAATTTGACTCACCTAAAACACTACAGGCAGTACGTTGAAATCCATTTATGTCAAAAGAACAATTTGTCTTACGGCTCACTCTCATTTTCTCACATAGTCTCCCCCGTCTTCTCTTCCCCTTACACTGTCTTTATCGCTCTCTCTTTCCTCATTCTTTATGGTTTCATCTCTCTTCTCTCCTTTCCATTTCTATCGATTGTTACGAAACCTCGTAAAGGAGTTAAACAATATAGAGGTTTGTTCTGGGCCTAACAAGAAGTATTTCATTCTAATTCAGTTTTATTGAAACAATTGTATTGTTGATTGTGACTCAATATAAGAAGCTCCACAACTCTTTCAAGTGGGAACCCGAGGGTTTGTTTCCAACAAAATGAAAACATTTAGCAACAAAAAGTCAAGGATGATGCCTCATTTCATGGTTCATTTAATTTGTGTTATTTAAATGAGGTATATTCGGCTAATGCTGCAGAAAAATGTGTTAAGTTGTTATACCAGACATAGCCATCAGTAAGAGGTAAACACAATTGTTTCAGTAAAAAAATATACATTTTTCTATCAGCGGTTTGCATCATTTTTAGATTATCAGAAGAAATCTGCCTTCACACTGAGTATTAAGTTCATTTAATTCCATGAACAAGGTAGACTATTTCACCCGAAACAATAATATATTCAAACTAAACAGTGCATGACATTAAGGATTTTGGGCCCTGTGGGCCATCTAAGCTAATTTACAGATGGCCCTCAGCCCAATAGAGATTGCCCTGAAAAATGCGCGCGGACGAAATAGCAGGAAGGGTTTGGGGGGCCTCCCCCTAGAACATTTAGATTTTTCCAGGTCTTCCTGTGTAGATGCTGTCTGGTGCATTCTCTAGACTGAATTATACGATGACCCACCACAATATTATATTGTACAATTTCAATTTTATTCTTCATTTCACTTGTTTGTTTGCTCGTTGCATGCCCTGCATAGCTATAAGAAATACTTAAGTTGTTGGTCAAGACACTTTCCATCTGATGAAGGCAAATGCCTTCCCAGATGTAAAAAAGTAGAAAACATTACATTCAGTTATAACTGCCAAAACAAACATTATTTACACTATTATGGCCCCTGTTAAAAATGTTTGTAATGTTATCTACTGTAAGTTGGTCGAATGAATGCTTCCTCATCCGGAAGCTGACCGAGCAGACCCGGGCAGCAGTCGAGAGGAGCCGAGCGCATCCGCGAAGCACACAACATGGGGACGTCGGAGTTCCCATTAGCCGGCAAATCTAAATCTCTTCGGTCAAAATAATTTCCCTTTAGCGCAATACCGCTTCAGTTGCGCCACTTATGTGACAGACAAGAAGAGTATGTGACAGACAATAATAGTCAATTATAATGTCTAACACGTAATGTGGAGAAAGAGATGTCCTGTCTGGGTTGATTGTGCGTTGATCTGTTGGTAATGCCTCGTGGTTCCGGTGGGCATGTAAACAAATGCATAATGCTGCGCTATACTTTGTGGCCTCACCCGGTTGCATAGCGACACTTATTGTTTAGGTGTCTTTTAATAAGCAGGTAGTCATATCATTAGCTAGAACTAGCTGGATCTGATCGATATGGACATAAACGCGAGTGAAGTCTAATCTGACGGGAGAGAGAGATCAGCTGCTGCTGACAAGTCGACACGCAGCTCTGCATGATCACATGCAGCGGTGAGTGGACAAAACTAACACTTCAGGTTAGAATATCACTCGTAGCTATTTTAATTACCTCTCAAACTACCTAAACTAGTTATAGATATGTTTAGTTTTACTGTCGGGTCACTCATTACTGGATCCGCGAGCTGCATGATACTGGCATAATAGATTGCCCGGTCGGGCAACCAGCAGGTGAGGCTTCATTGCCCGAGCTAAATTCTAGATGGCCCCGGGCCATCGGGCAGTCCTTAATGTCGAGCCCTGATTTAACAGTCAAATAGTCTACATGATTCAAGATGAACCCTAAACATATGAAGCTGTGAAAAAGCAGCACATCAGGAGAAGCTAGAGATTTAAATAAAAAATAACCTATTTACAGGGGCTTCAGAGAAACCTCATACCTCTAAAATGAAAATATCAATGGGTAGAAAAAAGTTCACACCACTTGCTCCAAATCAGGGGTTGATGTGTGCCATTTACCAAATAGGTGAAAATGGTGGCTTTCATCTACAGCAGGATGACTTAGTTCTTTCTTCAGCTGCCTCTCAGTAGATAATGTGACACTTTAGTTCTGTATTATGTTTCAAGCCGTTTTTGTTGATGTGTCCCCACAGGCTGAGAGGTAATGTAAAAGTTTGAGAAAGAAAGCTAATGCCGTTTTTTTGGTGCTAATTTTGAACTACAATCACGTTTTATCTTGTTTTTGACCGTTTTCATTGTCTTTGTTCTTCGACAAAATTATGCAGATCAAAAGATTTGAGAAAAGCAGCATTTCCTGTCACTTAAGGCTGTTGCACACACATACCTATCACAGAAATATGAACACACATTTAATAAAGAGATAGTGGGCCATCTGCAGGTCTCAAAATGCCAAAAACAAAAAAATTGAAGGCTTTGAAAATTCAATAGAAATGTAATTATAATACAAAGACAATCTGTTTATTCTATTCTCAACTGAACTTAGCTAATTAAAGTTCTGAAACAATGGAATAGAAAAAAACACAAAAGAAATGAATTGTTAGGAGACATGGGTTCTCCCAGTTATTGAAGCAGAAGCAGTGAAATCATGTCTGGAATCCTGTATTAATCCTCATTAAACCAATCATTCGCAATGTGGGAACATTTGATGTCAACCTACTATTAAAATGTTGCACTCAGAGACAAAAAGGAGAAAGGTTATGACTATATTTATGTGCACATTATTGTAATTAACTGTTTAAATTATTAAGGCACAAAAACACACACTTTTGTCTCCTTATCAAATGGAGAAAAGGGAAGTATAGTCTTAACGGTGTTCTTCATTATTTTATATGTATTTGTGTTTGTTATATAAATGATATATGAAGTGTTAAAATTAACATATTTTTATATTATTTGTTATACTTAGAGGTACCCGATTATACTATTTTTCAAATATATATTATAGTTCTCAGTTATATAGAAAACATGTCTCTGAAGTGTTTGGCTTGAAATACCAAACAGATCATGCGTTGTAGCATACCATAAACCCCTCTGTTTCAGCCCTGTTTCAAAAGTGCTGATTCTGTGTCTTTAGCTTTAAATGCTAATGAGCTCCTGCTGGCCAAGCCCTTTTGAGAATCATCATGATGATCAGCTAATTTTCAGACAGGTTTTTATATAGATGGATCAGGACAAAAAAAGAACTAAACAAATCAAATGGGTCAAATTGTATTGTGAATACTTTGGAAGTTGCCTCTTGTCAATGCTTTTATTATTATTATTATTATTATTATTATTATTATTATTATTATTATTATTATTATTATTATGTATAGAACATTGATTAAAAACTGCAACCCAGGCCACCTCAACTGTTCAAACACAATAATCAGATATGTCTTTTAAGTGATTACAACCTAAATTAAAGCATAATGTCAGATAATAAAAAAATAGCTGACCCCTTTTCAACCTAAAATTAAATACATTTAATTTTCATAATTGTATTTTACGCCTTAGCCTTTAAAGACCTGCAGATGCCCAGGTGCTGGATACTTACAGCTGTGACAGGTGGCTCCTCGGTAGCCACTGTTGAAGCAGTTACAGTGGAAGGTGCTCCATGACTGAGTGCATCTGCCTCCGTGTTCACAGTGACTGGGAGAGCACCTGCAGACAGACAGAGACAAAGACACAGATTGAGTGTCTGCGAGAAGTTATCTGAAAAGTTTCTCAAGGACTTTGGTACAATAATCAACAACAGGCATACAGTACACCTGCCAGTTCTGATGAGCAGGTGCGTGGGGGGGATCTAAATGAAAGCAGTCTTAAAACAAAAGTTTCAATCTTTTTAAACAAAAACTTCTTTATTTTCATGTCGAGTGGAGGTGGATGTTCTGAGAAAAAGCTGACGTTGAAACATGCCTTTTTTAGTATTGTGTTAACTAACATTGTATCAGCCAGAGATAACATTCTCAAACTCCCACCAAACCCATCTTTCCAAGAACAAAGGCTTTTATTATTTATTTACACTTTTATTAAGAAAAGGAGACATATTTTATTCCTCAGTCTCCCATCTGCAGAAGATGCACACAGCACATTATTCGTTACAGCTTCTGATAAAACGTTTACCATTTACCAGTCACAAAGTGGAACCAATAACGATTCAGTTTACAGAATACTTCAACATTTCAACATGATTCCTATACCATGTCTATTAGTTTGATTTTCTGTTGAAAGTTTTGAGAACCATATCTGTGACTATCAATCCAGGGAATGCAGTGTGTGGAGTCTGTAGTGCTTCCACAGGAGGAGAATGTGTGTGTGGTGGAAGTGGTGCTATTAGAGGTGAGGGGAGGTCATTTGCTGTGTGAGGCCTATAACATTAGCAATCCAGCTTCAAAACTGTTTAATGTATTGTATATTAAGCTGGGACCAGATGCAATTTAATCAACTGCAGTTAATAAGCTAATTTGTATACAGGTTGCATAAGCAGAATGAACACAGGAGAACTACATTAACGGTGATTCAATCTCACATTAATGTACAATTCCAGCCAAGTTTGACTTTTAGATAAATACAAAAATATAATTGGGTTAGCCACCAGGAAACGGTAAATTGCACACCCATGAAAAATACAGAGTCTGAACTCTAATAAGTAATATCTCTTTATCTAATCAGAGACCAGAGAAGAAGCTTTATTTCAAGAGACCTTCTATATTAGTAAACACTCATATGGTGAATGTTTAGTCTCACCCTAAGCCTTTAAATAAGAAATGAACACCAAATGATTTACAATGTTTACCTGTTACAGTGTATAGACACTGAATTAGGTAATGATAGAACATCCTATCCAAAACCTATTTTCGATAGGGGATGTGAATACACAGAAAAAGTGTGGAGGGACCACTTTGTTTAATGTTTGAGCAAGGTGAAATTGAGTATGAGTTTCATTTCACAGTATGTACTGTCTTGTTTGCGAAGACAAAGATGTTATGTTGTTAGTAAAATTACCTATACTGTGTTTTAAATTCTTTGGATGACTGTGAAAACTGGATTTATGTTTCAGGAAGGGAATCTTTTTTGCAGCAGATTTTACCGGCAAATATTGCAGAGAAGGAAGCATATTATGTTTAGGACACAGCGATAAAATTACCAATAATCTGGCACTGAAATGGAAAGTTTAACCACCTAAACTGTATTTTTGCTGTCTGTAAACACATAAGGGTTGGGCACAGGCACAAAGATAAAGAAATAATTTAATTCATGATGAACTTTTACCTGTGAGAAGCATTATTCACCTGATGCATTACCACCATAACTACACATCTATACCCAATCCTAACCAATATATAATTTCAAGTTGTATAACAGTCCAAACTAAAAATAGAAGTACAAGAGACTATATACTAGCTTAGCATGGACAGGTATTTGACAGGATGAGAGAAAATAGGTATGGTCAGAAGATTTACAAATTAGAAAGCATGGATGCCTCAAGTTGGCAGGAAGGGAGAAGATAGGGTGGAGGCGAGATACAGAGGCTTAGGGTGATGGACGGAAGGAAAAATGAAGTGAGCATCAGCGAGATGGAAGCAGTGACTAGATGGAAGCAGTGACTAGATTCGGACAGTGAACCTGAGGAAATGAAGTCAGCGGACTGGAGCGAGACAGAGCAGAGGAGAAGCTGTGTAACACTGCAGAGATAAAAGTTGATGCTGCTGAGAATTATGGCATTCGACTGTTACAGCGGTTGTTAAAGCTAACAGCCAAGGTCTTTTAAATAATATGTCTTTACATGTCTGCTGTTTTTCCCTAAAGTGTCAACAAATTTACATACTAGAGATTTATCCTAGGATGATTATCTTAAATACAATTGCCTGATCATCAACATTTTCAGCCTAATATTTCACATAAGGTCCTCTGTAAATTCATTGAAGGCCACAGACCTTGCAAGAACCATTTTCGTTCTACCATATCACTGCACAGAAGAAAAAGTGCATCAAATCATTGACCAGAGCCTCTCCTGAGCTAGATAACGTTACAGCTCACATGATAAGAAAGCCATTCATGTTTACATCTTGCACTGTCACAATCAAGAGCATCTCAGCAACTCACACTAAAAAGAACTAGATGGGAAAAAAAACTAGAGAACTGTCCCATTAATTTCACTGCAAGTAGAACATTATTTTACTATATCCCAAACATTACATGTCACTTACAGTATAGTCCTAGACTGTGTGTTTTAAATTCCCCTTGTTTTCTTTGGTCTGCGTTGTATCGTTTGTGTTTTTTGGTCAGGCACATTTGGGGACAGCTAAGTAGCGCAGCTACGGGTCCTCGAGCTGTTTACCCATGTGCATTTGATGACAGGACATTATTGCGGTCGCATCGTCACCTACATAATTACCATCAAAGAGAGAATGCGTTCGTGAAGAATGTGAGCATATATGTAGATCTTTAGTGTTGGTAATGTTAATTAGTCTATTGATGTCCCGTTTTTATCTGTTATGCTGTTCAGAAATGGAGCTAATGCTACCGCTAGCTAGTTAGCTAAGTTAAGCTATTCAGTGATAGTGTGTGGATAAGATGCTAACTTAGCCTTGATTAGCCATGTGTGTGTTCGCAACGTGTCTAATGTGTTTTAGCCTCAATTAGAATTGCTGTTGCTTATTTTTAATAACCAGAGTATGGTTAGTTATTGTAATGTGAACCTTATTTCTATTTCTGTGTATTTTGCAGAAACCATTCAATCATTCTACATTCATTCATCAATCTTCATTCAACCATTCATTCATCATTCAATACTGCTACAGCTGTTGTAAGAAGCATTCAAGCTGAATTAAAGTCCAAAGACTGTATTTCCTGTCTCCGCGTCTACTCTCTAACCGGAGTGCTGTTTTGGATGAAGCGGCTCTGGCACAAACATCACACAACATAACACAACAAGATTCCCAAACATTGGCCCTTCGAGCCGGATAGCTTCACCCACGACAGCGCAATGGATGCACAGGAAACAGCAACAGCTACGATTGGAGCTCATGGAGGAAGACAGCAACAGCTTCCAACACACCTGCAAGGCTATAAGGTCAGCTTACCACAGTCTCTCTTGCCTAATCCTACCCCCCTCCAATATGACAGTGCGCGTCAGCTGCGGTCACTTAGCCTGCAAACCGGGTTAGCAGCTGAGAGTGACCAGCTTCCCACTGCAATTGGACGCCCTCCCTCTTACTCCTTGCCAGGAGCAGCAAATAAGGCAAATTTGTGGGACATGGCACCTTATGCTAGCAGCATGCCTGACCTGCAGAATATGTGTGTGAGGCCTCGACTGCCATCTCCCTCAGAGCAGAGCTGCTACAGTCACCAATCGTCAGAATACAGCCTCAGTGAGAACGGATCTGGCCCCCTCTCGTCACATCCACCTCCAACCCACTCACACTGGTTGGACTCACAAGCAGATAACTGCACCTTACAGCAGCAGCCGTTATCCATCCAGCTGGGACAAGCCACCAAGCATCAGGATAAGCTGCCAACGACAACACTGCTGTGCACGACTACAGCGACATTCCAGTCTCAAGCCCTCCCAGCCTTCATGCCGAGTCAGAATCAGGAGAGAAGCATATTGACTCAATCTCTACCACCAACAATCACATCTGCACGGTTGTTGGGAGCTGTTCCTAAGCCAACAGCACTTCTGGCTAGAAGCACGGTCATGTCGTCACCTATCGTCCAAGGGATGCAGGCAGCCGGTCACGTTGGCCAACAACTGCTGACAACTACAGGGTACCAGCCTGCTCACCAGCCATACCAGCCTGTACCTCCTCCTGTGGCAACCATGTATGGCAGCATGCAGGCGGCAACACAAATCCCATATCAGTTTATGACGACGACATCCGCAGCAAACCAATATGTTCCGGCTGCACCTTTCCAACCACCATATCAACCACAGTACGCACCAGCGCTGTACCCGGCTCACCAGCTACCAGCTACACAACAGCCAGAGGCCCAACATCCAGTTGTTATGCCTCAGCAATCTTCCTACGTGTCACACAACTGGTCTGTAGCGCCCTCACCTTATACACAGTCTGATGTCCCCCAGCAGACAGCGTATCAGTCTCTGCCTGTCCTTCCGGCACAGTATTGCGTACCAACAGCCGCAGTACCCACCGCAGTACCAGCAGCCGCAGTACCCGCCGCAGCACCAGCAGCCGCAGTACCCGCCGCAGCACCAGCAGCCGCAGTACCCGCCGCAGCACCAGCAGCCGCAGCACCAGCAGCCGCAGTACCAGCAGGGCCATCTAAAACCAGCGTACCAACTGCAGCCTGACCCATCGGCTCAGCAAGCCTATCAACTAGTGCCTTCCAACCCTGGTCCATTAATGCAGCAGCCTGTACCAGCCCTGCCAGTCCAGTATTCCGTTCAACCACAGCAGTCACTGTACGGGTCAAGTGCTCCCCTGCCTCCTAGACAGCCAGTGCCAGTACCTAAACTGCCTAAATTGGTGCGTGACAGCTATAGAGAATTTACTGACCTAAAGATGGCGCTGGACCACTTACTCAGTGATCACACTGAACTGTCTGAGCATTACAAGTACCGTGTTCTCATGGAACAACTAGTTCTGGATGAGGCCCAGTTAATAGCCCAGTCCTGCAGGCACTACGCCCAGCCTTACACGGCCGCCATGTAGGCCTTACAGCGGCAATATTGACAGCCACACCAGCTCGTACAAAGCGAGATCGCAACCATACTGAACTCTCCTGACCTCAAAGCTGGAGATACCAAAGCATTCCAGAGCTTCACGCTAAGCGTTGACCTATTAGTAGGTATGCTGACGTCGCTGGAGGGACCCAACGGGATGGAAGTGATGTCGACTGGCCATGTCGATCGGCTCCTTAGCAAGCTCCCTAACCATTCAAGGGACGGCTTCGTGGAGCATCTACAGGTTCAAGGTCGCCTTAACACAAATAGCCTAAACCTGTACAACCTCCGCGACCTCTCCAACTGGCTAAGGGGGAAGGCCGAAGCTCAACGACTGTCCAAAAGGATGGCACAGCCAGGGCTCTCGACTATCTTTTTTCCCCATCCTCCCGGAACCGTCCCGAAATACAATCTAAGCCGTCCCGAAATTAATGTGGACCGTCCCGAATTTAAAATATTAGTTTTTCTATATTATGATTAGTTAAAATCATTCAAAGTTACCTTTAACATAAATACAACATCATACAAATCATTAGATGATAATTCATCAACCTTTTTATTTGAGTGAATCAGTCAAACACATAATTAAAAAAAAAAAAATGTTAAACACACAAACAAGAAAGTTATTCCAAATGTAATCCAGTCAAGTCCCATCCAATTAACAAAATCCAACACTCTGTCCTGAAGACAGAACCCAGAGTAACCAGTAACCAGGATGACTGTAACACAGTCAGGAGACCTTGACACATTAATTAGTCTTGGAACTGGGGCCTTCTGTTCCTGCAGCCACTACTCCACCACTTGGTGACCGCTTTCTCTGCATTGAATTGCTGTGCAGGAGGGCCAGGAACTGAGATGTGCAGGAGGAAGCTAAGCATCTCGTTAGACAAGCAAGACCTCCAGTCTGACTTATTTCTCTTCATGCTGGAGAATCCACGCTTGCAGCAAGATGAACTCATGGGGAGCACTTGCTTGATCTGCACTATGACCTTCATTTGCTTAAACTGGTCTTCCCTTCCAATAGCACCCGTAAGTAGCCTCTGCCACAGCACCTGGGGTTCAATGTGCCTCTAGTGACGCTGTACGAGGACTTTCAGGTCAAGCCAGTCTCTGTTAGCTGCCTCTCCAGAAGTAAAGTCCTCGCATTCTGCAAGGATGGATTGGAAATGCTCCATTAATTCAATGAGCTCCGCATTGCCAAATGTCGCCAGTTCAGCTGTGTCTTCTGGCCAGTTAGACAGATCAAAGAGGGTGGAGGTTGCCTTCAGAATCCCTGTCTCCAGATTCCCAAAGCGTGCTGACAGAAATGATGATGTTGATAATGTCTAGACTTCCAGGCGTACATTATTGACATTTAAAATATTTCTTATTATATAATAACAGCACAAAATACTTCCACAGTTTTTCAATAATATAATCACAAATGACAAAATATCTTTATAGTTTTTCATATTTAGGGATTATATAAATACCAGTTTTACCAATTTGTATATTCAATTGTTAATGTTCAACAATTAATCAAAAACATCTTTACTGACCTGCATGGCTACAAGTGACAATGTTGTTGTTTGTAGTCCATCAGAGACCATCTGCAAGGTCAGTCCATCCCTCTGAAACAGCAGGCTGAGCTGCTTCAGCTCCTGAATAATGTCCAACACCAAGTGAATGAACATCACCATCTTGTACTGTGTCAGGGACCGATGAATGCTCTCCCTTTCATTAAGGCACTAGCTTCCCTGTCATTCGGATCACTAGCATGGTTCTCAAAGTGAACCATGGTAACTTTGAAGTTTTTCACCAAACCTTCAAGGGCCCTGGACATATTTGGAAGCCATCTTGTCCCATCAATGTTACCTGGTTTGACCACATTTATGCCCATAACTTTCCCAAGTGCATGGAGCTCACGGGAAGCTTTTGCAGAGTGGGAGTAATGCTTGTAAACACCATTCAGTGTTTCTTTCAATTCAGCCAGCAGAGGCACTGATTTTATGCTGTCAAGCGCTGACAGCTCCAGTCTGTGAGCCACACACCAGATTGGTACAATTGAGGGACACATTTGTTTCAGCTTGGCTGCCACTCCATTGTGAACTCCCATCATCACAGATGCACCATCACAGCCGAAGCCAACCATCCGGGATTTCAAGTCTTGCTCAGTCAGGCCCACATTCCTCAAACCAACAAGTATGCGTCAAGGATGCCTTGGCTGTGGGCATGCTCCAATGAAACAATGTCCACAAATTGATTGACAGGTTTGCCATCTTCCACATATGTCAAGTAGACCATCTCCTGATCTTTCACGGATCGGTCAACACTGGAATCGGACATGACAGAGAAGAAGTGTGTGTTTTTTAGTTTCTCCACCAGGTCATCCTTCATAGATTGACCTATGGCCTGGACAAAGGTGCGACACGCATTGTCGTTCTTGTAAGTGTCACCAAGGTCCAGACCATTTTTGAGATGCAAGTCAACTAGGCTTGGAAACATGGTGAAGGGGGTCTTACAAAGTAAGCTATATTAAATAGCTTTGTCATCTTTTCTCTGACATTCTCTGACATCTTTTGAGGACACAAGCCATGGGTGTTCCACTTGGGTTTACTTTTGCAGCCTGAGCACCTTCGCAGTCAGAATGTGATGTCGTTTTGCTTTGTTCTTGGAGTGTTTTTATCCGGATTTTGCCACCATCCACACCAACAAAAAGGTTGTTCCCCTTAGCAAGACTGGGAAAAGCACGACAGCTTTTGCAGAACATAATGCCTGTCTCTGCATCAAATTCAGCAAATGGGAAGGTTTTCTTCCACTCCGGCAACCATTTGCGTCTTCTTTTTGCCTCATATTTGTTTGAGCTAGAGGCATTTGAGGAAACCTGCAAATAGAAATGTAAAAGTTGAACAATTGAGTGTGCAGCCTACATTAGTATTGGTGTGTGTGTTTGTGTGTGTTGTATGCAGCAGCCGCGAGTGTGTAAACAGCCCCGCGGCGCCCCCTCGCACACTACCCATCCCTACATGGGGAGAGGCGCAGCATTTTGCTAAGGACTAAATGCAATGGAGAGTTCTCATCTCAGCCTTATTACCCATAGGGGATGAAGAAGAGTAAGTAAATAAATAAGTGGTTAAAGTTAGTAACATGATCTGAACTGTTGCGGAGTTTTGACTCCTCATAGTTAAGGTAACGTTATCGTCATATCACTCAGTGTAAAATGGCTACTGACTGGTTAGCTAACTAACTGGTAACGTTAACATTAATACGAGCAAGCTTACCTCATTGACTTGGGTTGAATTCCCCGTTACAGCTGTGGCTGAGGCCGGAGATCCAGGGTCTGGTTCTGCTGTGCGTTTTCTCGATGTAACGGTAAAAAATTGGAGAATTCCTCCACGGGATGCCATTATTATTGTACATCACTCAACCTGCGAAATACACACACTCCGAACGTAGCTAGACCCGCGAATTCGAGGGGCCAGGAATTTGCGGGTCTAGCTACGTTCTGAGTGTGTTTGAGCTCGAGGCATCACAGACAGCTGTGCGGGTGGCTGACAGCCAGCGGCACAGCTGTAGCTACGTACTGTGTGTGTGTGAGTGTGTGTATTTTGCGGGTTGCTAAATGCTTTGTGCGTGTGTATATGTTGACAAGGAGGTTTTAATAACTGCTAAACAAAACGTGCAGTCAGTTTCATTTTCATCGCCGTTCGTAGTAGAGTTAGCAGGGTATATTTTAATTTGAACTCTCGTCCCAAATCCGTCCCAATTTATTTTTTTATCCTCCCCGACCCTATTTTTTTCGTCCCCGGGACGACGGGAGGTCCTTAAGCTCGAGCCCTGGGCACAGCGCCATCGAAGTGAAAGTATACATCCCCCTTAAAAGAGACAATCAATTTCCTGCACCAAGGCCTCGCAACCATCAGGTCTCAGTTTACCATGGCTCTGACAAGTCTGAATCTGAAAACCGTCATCCTTCAGAGACGACTCGGCCAGAGGCTAAGCAGCAGAAATTCAAGAGGATGTGTCTCTTCTGTAAGAGTGATGAGCATTACCTGTCACAGTGTTCAAACATCATCCAGTGCTCTTAGGAGAAGGTTGAAAAATGGATAGTAGACAAACGTTGTCGTAACTGCGGTCGCACCAACCACCGGCAAGAAGCTTGTAACTTAAAGAAAGCATGCAGTGAGTGCCAGGAAATACACCTCAGAGTTCTCCATTGTGTCGCTAAGCCAAGTCCACGCGTCTACCTCATCACGCCAAAGAATCGTGCTGTGCTCTCCAACTCCAAGCAAGGAGGGAGGGTCTACCTCAAGGTGGTGCCAGTCATCATCAGCCATGGGCACAAGTCCCTTGACACCTACGCGATCCTGGACGATGGAGCTGAACGAACAATGATACTGCCAGCTGCAGTTCAACATCTGGGACTCAAAGGGGAAGCTGAGTCTCTCTTTCTGCAGACCATCCGCCAAGATGTGGCCAGCCTCACTGGTGAGTCTGTTGACTTCCATGTGGCCTCTCTGACACAGCCTCCTAAGCAGCATCTCATTACGAGTGCCTTTACAGCGGGTTCAGATAGCCTTATCAGAGCAGTCCTACCCTGTGACCGCACTCCAGAAGCGTTATCGCCACCTGAAGGGGCTTCTGCTGAAGAACTTTAGTAAGGTTCAGCCGTTACTGCTAATTGGCTTGGATTGCACCTACCTGATCACAGCCACGGAGCCAGTCAGGGTCGGCCCCAAAGGTGGACCCACAGCAATAAATACAGCACTTGGCTGGGCACTTCAGGGTCCAGATGGGCTAACATCTCAGTAGACTTCATGCTACTTCGCATCTGTCAAGCCAGCAGCAGATGACCTCACCCGTGGCAAGACAGTAGCGGAGCTGGCGGCACCAAATCGGTGGATTCAAGGTCCAATATTCCTACGTGGCCTGCCTGACCAATGGCCGTCGCTTCCTGCCCTCACAGAGCCCGAAGATACTGACGAGCACAAACGAGCTACCTTCTGCGGCCTAACGCAAACCAGTTCAGTACCTCCAACACCAGATGTCACACAGTTTGACACATGGACAGACTTGGTCGAGGCTACCAAGCAGTTACTTCACGGGGCGGCAACTGACCTCTCCTTGCCTCAGTCTGACCTGCGTGACGCTGAAAGCCTCCTGTTGCAGCGCAGCCAAGCAGAATGCTTCGAAGAGGAGATTGAGTGTCTCAGGGCTGGAAAACCAGTAAAACCTGGCAGTAAGCTCAGTATGCTTTCACCGGAGATTGATCCTGCAATGGGTCTGATCCGTGTCGGGGGAAGATTTCGCCACATGGAGACTTCCTGTGATATGGAAATTCACCCCATTGTTCTCGATCCCAGCCATGCAGTCACAAAACTCCTCATTAAGGACAGGGACGAGCGCTTGCTCCATCCAGGGCCCGACAGGGTCTTTGCTGAGACTAGGCGCCAGTACTGGGTCCTGCGTGGAAGACAGGCCGTCAAGCATCATCAGAGGACTTCCACTGGATGCAGGAAGTGGAAAGGGAAGCCAGTGATACCGATTATGGCCGACTTGCCTTCTGCCCGTCTGCGGCTCCTCAAGCCTTAATTCTTCTCACTGGGGCCTCCACCAGATCCTGTGACGCCAAGCATGTTGCTGATGGGGCGGCGGGATGCCTCCCTTCAACAAGTATCATACGCTACAGACACCCTCAGCAAGAGGCGGTGGTGTCATTGTCAAATGATGGTTGACCACTGCTGGGTGCAGTTCATCAGAAGCTACTTGCCATCCCTTCACGTCCGCCATAAGTGGCGACAGCACACTGATGGTCTTCTTCAAGGTACTGTCGTGATGATAGTTGATCCTCAGCTTCCACGTGCCCACTGGCCAGTGGGGAAGGTCGTCAAGCTGAAGGCCAGTGATGATGGATGCATCCGGTCGGCTGAGGTTCAAGTTGGGGACAAAACGTACCTGCGACCCGTGGCACACCTTGTGCAGCTACCCGCTCTATTGGACGACGATGCTGATCCAGGGACTTCCGCTGCACCTTAGGGAATTTATTCTGTTTTACATAATAGCTATGCTATTCTGGGGGCGGCTGTTGTAAATTCCCCTTGTTTTCTTTGGTCTGCGTTGTATCGTTTGTGTTTTTTGGTCAGGCACATTTGGGGACAGCTAAGTAGCGCAGCTACGGGTCCTCGAGCTGTTTACCCATGTGCGTTTGATGACAGGACATTATTGCGGACGTATCGTCACCTACATAATTACCATCAAAGAGAATGCGTTCGTGAAGAATGTGAGCATACTGTAGATCTTTAGTGTTGGTAATGTTATGAGATTGTATGCATAGTGTCCTGCTGAGTCAGTGTGTTAATTAGCCTATTGATGTCCCGTTTTGATCTGTTATGCTGTTCAGAAATGGAGCTAATGCTACCGCTAGCTAGTTAGCTAAATTAAGCTATTCGGTGATAGTGTGTGGATGAGATGCTAACTTAGCCTTGATTAGCCATGTGTGTGTTTGCAACGTGTCTAATGTGTTTTAGCCTCAATTAGAATTGCTGTTGCTTATTATTAATAACCAGAGTATGGTTAGTTATTGTAATGTAAACCTTAGTTCTATTTCTGTGTATTTTGCAGAAACCATTCAATCATTCTACATTCATTCATCAATCTTCATTCAACCATTCATTCATCATTCAATACTGCTACAGCTGTTGTAAGAAGCCTTCAAGCTGAAATAAAGTCCAAAGACTGTATTTCCTGTCTCCGCGTCTACTCTCTAACCGGAATACTGTTTTGGATGAAGCGGCTCCGGCACAAACATCACACAATATAAGATTCCCCAACACAGTGCATGCCCCCATTTTGCTGAATCTTTTCAACATCCACATTGCCCAGACTCCCTCTGCCCTCTGTTACAGTAGGATTCCATTTTTCTTGGCAAAATAAATCTGTGGTCACAATAGGCAACTCTTTCCTGCAGCATTGGTTGAGTTTTCTGTCATTGTGTCAAAACCCAGTTTGCTGTCAGCAGTGTAACCATGCTGCCTCAAACAGAAACTCAGAGAGAAAATTACAGAGGGGATCAGAAACTCCAGCGCAGGTCAAACGATGAACTGCAATGTATCTTGTACCACTAAATCTAGTATAAATCTTTTCAAGGCTAAAAAGGGTTTAAGTTTCACAATCAATGTGTCCTCTATACATCTCTGGAGGTCTCCTGGCTTGACTTACACTTTGCAATATAATGTGACAGCGAATTGCACCACAGCAGCTTATCTTTACATTTTTGAGCGCTGTGTAACAGTGTGCTATAATGTATCACAGGGCTTGCGTCCTATCTCCCCCGGTTTCTAATACTGCCTCAGGCTAAACCAACACGGCTCAGGCCCTGATCTGGACTGGGATGTCCTACTAAGACTTCAAAAAGCCGCTGTCTGCTGAGAGAGAGGGGAAAGGTTTGCTTAATGCTTTCAGTCTGCTCTGCACCTGCTGGATAAACTGCCAGATCGAACACACACACACACAACCCCCCCCCCCCCCACACACACACACACGTTTGAGGATGTGTGTGTGTGAGTCCCTTGTCACACTGAGCCACAGCCATGTCGTAACGTGACAGGCTGACAGACAGACTAATACACATTGACAGCCAAACAAAACAAGAGGAGTGGACCTGGTTGTGACCTGTGCTTCTTTTTATGTGTGTTTTGACAAGCGTATTATTAAGTTGTCAGAAAACTGACAGTAACAAAAGGGACTGCCTTCTGACAGCTTCATCTCTCTCACTCCATAAACACGCACAGTGAAGGAAAGAGGTCGGCAGCAGGGAACACTCAGTTCAGAGACTTCATAGCGTACGAAGGAAAGTGTGCCCTAAAGGTTTCAGTATGCTTCAAATGAAGTGCTTGTTCAAACCCCCTACCTCGATTCTCTTTTCATGTCAGACTTTGGCACTTTGTCCAACAACTTTTTTAATTTTCCATAACAAAAAATCCGACAAGCAACTACTTTCTCGTTTTTCCTTCGTTGCAAAAGACTAAGTCCAAAAATTTCCGCCATTATGCCCATTTTTACGATTCCTCATGTTGTATCCCTCTCTCTGTGATGCAATATTTTTAGCGTGGCTCTTTTAACCTGGCCATTCAGAACATTTTTGCCAATAGACAGGGTTGAAATAAACTGGTTTCGTGCTCTGACCTGGAAACAACATAGTGAAAATAACCAGTTCCCCCAACACATACTTTGTCAAAGAAAGGGGGCATTGAGACGCACAAAACAAATCAACCCAGCAGGACCCGAAGCCCAATCCCTGACTATACAGCCATTCCCTGTTGTAGTATACTTAAAATGTTCTCTCCATGATAACTTAGGAGGTACTGTACATCATTCCCATTTTGTCTTTGATAATCACCTTAGGTCAGGGGTAGCCAACGCGGTGCCCGCGGGCACTAAGTCGCCCGCAGGGGGGAAATTGGTCGCCCGCGTGCATGTTCTAAAAATAGCACAAGTCACCATGGAGCTCCGTCTAAAAAAATTAATTAATACATTTTTATTTTTAAAATGACAATATTGAATATAACATTTTAAAAGCACACATTTTGTATGTACATATGTAAGTGAAATGGAGATTTGGTGCGTGAAATTGAACTCTGACCCCAGATAGGTTCAGAGTTGAACTCCACGCACCAAATCTCCGTTCCACCTTTAGCTGAGACAAGCTAGCATGAGCAGCTACGATCATGGGCCTCATCACCACACCGCACACACACACACACACACACACACACACACACACACACACACACACACACACACACACACACACACACACACACACAGCAGTGAGGATCTCAGCCTGCCACTGACGTTCAACCAGAAAACATCAGCAGTTAGCAAACAGAGATCACAGCTCCTCATATCTTTTCAGAAACTGGACAAAAGTTACAAACCACAGACTGTCTGTGTCATGGCGAATACAGTCGCTGGTTTATTTATGTCTGTAGGCCGTTATTATGAGTGTGGAATGAGCATATACAACGTTAGCTTAGCCTGGTCGAACCAATCTCCATTCAGAAAACAAGCATTTTAAAAGGTTTTTCGCCTGCCGTCTTGTCTGCAGACTTGTCAAGCATTAATTCATGGTTTTTACTAAGCGGTATCAGTATGTTGTTACTTCGGCATCATTTAGAAACGTGTATTACAATTTAATCACGGTAAAATATGTTCATTTTGTTGTAGTTGTAGCTCCCGAGCCAGCGCGTCTTGTTTGAATGATGCGAGTAAACACAGCTGGCAGCAGCGGTGAAACTCGAGCGATTAGAGCGAAGTCGCGTCCGGTGTGAACGCAGCATTACAACGACCCCTGATAGATCTCGCGAGAATGTGTATAAATATAGATACATTTTCATAACAAAAGAATGGGGTTGCTATAGCAATGGTAAATCATTGTTAATAATTATTGTGAGGAACCATTAACATTAACATGTGATCAGACAGTCCTTTAATATGTATTCTGATTATTATTAATAATAATATTATCATTAAAGGTGAACCGTGCAATTATGTTATTCAGGAAGTTTGTATCAAACAAGTAGCCCTTCGTATTACTCAGTACCCTTGAAGTAGCCCTCGGTGACAAAAAGGTTGGTGACCTCTGCCTTAGGTGAACAAGGGGAAGTAATACATTTTCCTCTTAGTGCTAATTAATCCACTAAGCAGCACTTACAGTAAGTATTTCAGTCTCTCTTCAGGGTGTAAGGCAGTTAGGTGTAGCCAGTGTTTGAAGTGGCCGAGAGTTCTAGATTAATAAATGGTTGTTGGTACTTCTTTTTCAATCCCTTGATTTCTTGTGTGCCTCCAGGAGGGATTTCCCTTTCATTCCGTGATACAAACAAGTATTTTCGCCACCCAAGAGAGGTAGTTTAGATTTAGATATTTGCATAATCGTGTGTGTAAGTAAAAAAGTGAGTTATAAGAAATACCGTCCTCCAGAACTTTTTCCTTGAGTAAAAAGCCCCAGTCAGCAGACTGCCAGATGGTATATTTAATATGACAAATTTTCCTTGTATCACTTTAATTATAAAGCAACGTGGCACCTCTTATAGCAGAATTTCGTATTCACCTTTCATTCACCTTACCACTTAAGCAGTCAGACCGTAGAATTTAATGTGTATCTACACATTTGAGTACACACTGAGAATTGTTAGGAATGTGTATGCTGGATAGAAAAATGCACCCATTATAAACCACACCTAATTACATCTATATGAAAGTGTTAACAAATGTGCCTTCAAATGCAGAAAACTCTGAAATGAAAAACTGCATGCTGCCACAGCGCTCTCCACGGTACTGAACCTGCCGTTTGTTAGCAGCAAGGAGATCTTTACTAATGCTTTTAGAATACAGTATATCCTTTCAATACGTTTTAAGTAAATAGTTGTATTATTGGGGACTATTTTCACAGATTTTTTATATTAATGACTATTTATCATGGCAGCAAATATCATGAAAAAACGCATGGTTTTGCATGATATCAAAACAAACAGGAAAAAGTAGAATATTACCAAATGGCCGAAGCCTGCGAGCTAGTTCAGGCAGTCAACTCGAGCACTTATGCTGCATTCAAACATAACGCCCTTTGCCCAAGGCCGGATTAGTACCTCCAGGGGCCCCTGGGCACTGAGCGCTCATGGCCACCCCCCAACCCACGTATCAAGAAGTAACACCACGCCTACCCAATCCTACCAACATGACCAATATTTTGAATTTTCAGTCAATCTGGCATGTCAAATCGCACACCTATTTGTCAAAAGCAGGGACACAGCCACATAGTTCAACCAAAGTAGGTCTAGCCTTTTGCCCTTTTAGTCAAAAATCCCAAGACAAAAATACAATGGATAAGATCCCAAGACAGTGTATGGCTCAGGAATACCTAGGTAATATCACTCAAAACCTCAGAACAGCACCCCACTTAATGCCAAAACATGACTGGCTGGCTGTACAAGTACACAAGGAGTTGTATTAGTTACAAACATTGAGAGTTACAAAAGTAAAATATGTAGTGAAATGGTGTGGTTGCTCAACTAAGTGATCAGTATATGTGATGGAAGATAGTGTGTGTTTGTGTGTGTGTGTGTGTGTGTGTGTGTGTGTGTGTGGGGGGGGGGTGTGGTGTGTGTTGGGGGGGTGTGTGTGTCTGAGAGAGAGAGAGAGAGAGAGAGTGAATGAGTGTGTATGAGAGACAGTGGATCTTAACTTTTAGAAGTGTTTCTTCCTTGACTTTCTCTTTGAAAAGTCTGTGATTAGGTCATCAAAATCCAGATCCCTCACAAGATCAGACTCGATGGCCATCAAAGAAAGGGCTGAAAGTCTCTTCTGAGCCATGGTTGTCCTAAGTTCATTTTGTATGTGTTTAAGCTGTGAAAAGGACCTATCACCCTCGCAGGTGGTTACAGGCAGTGTGAGAAAGCGCAACAAAAACATTGGGGAATGTTGTCTGTAGTCCATGTTTAAGCACCACCTGCAGTCTGTGTGCAGGAGTTTTATTTGGCTCTGTGCTGACAAAAGCCCTAAACTGGATCAGCTCCTGCCAGTCAGTGCCACCTCATGCTCCACTGTCTCGTCATCAAATACTCGTCTTTTACCAACACGGTGAGTCTCGTGCTGGTATGTCTGTGTCACGCCGGTGACGGCCCGGGCTGATGTCTCAAAGTCCGAAAATGTCCCTCGGGATGCAACATAAGTGCGCAGCGATTCCAAAAGTCACACAGCGGTCATTAGGTCAATGTCTTTCTTTTGCAAGCCAGTGCTCGTAAGGTTGAATTGGTGCAGTACAGTGTCCCAAAATATTGTCAGCAGAGCAGTCTCTAGTTTCCCAAGTTTGCCACACAGCGCAGAGGCTCGCCGTGTATCCTGACGCTCTTCGTCATCAGCCGCCAACATTTGTAAAGCCCCTCTAATACCTCATTCACACCAACGGTGTTTCAGGGCCGGTTCGGAGCTGGAGCTTGAAAAGCACCGGGTTTTCCTCTTCACACCGCAGCGGAGCAGCCTCTTAGCTCCGGAATCCGGTTCGTTTCAAGCACCAAAAAATTGTCCGAATAGAGCAAAAGCACCACATACGTCACGCTTACGTCGAGGCGGGGCAGGGGCAGGGGCGGGATCAACTCCTGAACAACATCAAAAAGCCCACGTTTTATCCAGTTTGTACACAACGATGGAGAAACTTAACAAGCAGCAGTGGTCCACTGAAGAGACCAGCTACCTACTGAAAATCTGGTCTTCCGAAGATGTACAGAGGAAGCTGGAGCACAATCGGCCATTGTTGTTGTTGTCGGTGTCAGCTGTGAGGGGTTTCCGCGCGGTTTGGCTTTATGAAGCAGGCACACAAACGGTTACGTCATGACGCAAACGATGACGCAATGACGCAGCACCAGTCGGACTCTGGGCTGTGTGAAAAGAGCCGGAGCTAAACCGAAGAACCGGTTCTGAACCTGAAAAGCTCTAGCACGGTGCTTGAACCGGAGTTGCGTTGGTGTGAATGAAGTATTATTGCAGTGTAATTCTCACAAAGAGCTCTTGTGGAGTCTCCTCTGCAGCTTCATCTTGTACAGGAGAGAGATTTTAGCGTCAGTGTGACATTTTCAGTGAACATTTTATTCCATCGGTGGGTAAGCAGAGCAAAAAGCATAAAGTGCTTGAAGTATATCAAAAAACTGGCTTGCTTCACGACAACTATTTTCAACACAGTTGACACCAACCAAATTCAAGGAGTGTGCTGCGCACGGAATGTAATGTATGAGTGGGTTGCTTTTCTTGAGATGAGCTTGCAGCCCATTATATTTTCCTGACATGTTGGATGCGTTGTCATAAGCCTGGCCATGGCAGTTTGAGAAATCCAGCCCCATATCAATGACCATCTTCATCACACAAGATGAAAAAGAAATAATAATAATAATAATAAAAAAAGATTTTTTTTTTTTTTCTTCATCTTGTCACTGAGGGCCCTCTTTACTCAAGGGCCCCTGGGCACTTGCCCAGGTTGCCCATATGGTTAATCCGGTCTTGCCCTTGCCACTCTACAGCCAACCAAACAGAGTCTCCTTAATATGCCGCTCTATTTAACCTGCCAGATCTCTCTATTTATGCTTTGCTTGCTGCTGCTTTGCTTCAGCTACTTCCACGTCGCTGCTGCTTGCCTGCCCCACCACCACCCCAGCTTCCACCTGTAGGCTCGGGGGGTTAGTTATTTAATCATCACTCATGGTGCTATGTATATCTATGGAGTGATGAGGCCCGAGCCTAGTCGCCAAACTCAACTATGCTGCTTCTAATAAACATGTTAAAGAAACACGTGAGTTGTCTGACTGAAATTGAAATCATGATTCCCTTTGACCCTGTTGAGTGGAATAATGAAAATGATCAAGCCTAGATGATTAGCCTCGTTTAATTTATTGTCTCTGTATTATCAATGATTTCACACTTCCAATACTCACTGTGGAAACTACTTTGCACCAAATCAATCCACAGAGTAGATGAAGATCATAAGAAGAGTTATTGCACTTATTTATCAGCCCAACACTTTGCATGTAAACAGCAGAAAAACATTCAGCTGGTTCTTTTGGAGACTAACCTGTCGATGATGCCGCACATATCAATCTGCAGGTGGCTGTAGTTTCCCAGCATCCTTTGTTGCACTTTGATCAGATCAACTTGCTGGTTATCCAGCGTCAGCAGACCCATACAGCCCTGGAACACTTTGAAGGGGTTCCTACACTCCTGACTGCTGCTGCAACCTGGAGAGGGAAACACACAACACTCACTTATTGGTTGGTCCACAGCTGAATTGACAACCCCTTCTCCCCCTTTCCTCAGATAATAACACTGATCGTGGGTACTTTTCCTAGGAATATATTAAATCATATTATAAGTACAATATTATGTCTGAATTCACGTGGGAATGTCTTATTATGTTAATCTCCACAGGATATTCTAGTATAGGGGGTCAAAACTTACAAGTGTTGAAGTGATTATGACATTTCTGACTCCAAGTGTTTGATCCTTCTTGGCTACCAAGCTGTGAAGGATATTTCTATATTTCTCATCACAAGCGCAAGTTCAGAATTAATGTCAACAAAAGTTGTGACACAAGAAGATAAAAGCCAACAAAGTGTGTTTCTTCTAATGTCATCTTGAAAAAAGCCTCTTTTAGGTTATTAGGCACAGTATCGGTTACCAAGATACTTGTGTGGTTCAAACAAATCTCACCATTCAGCACTGGAGATAGATTCCCCTCTGAAGAGAGACAACATCTAATCAGTCAGGGGTGGAAAGTAATTCAACCCTTTTTGATTGCTGTGAGATACTTCAGTGTCTTCAGTTTCGGCTAGTTTACAGTATACTTCCATTCCACTGCAATTCAGAGGCCCCTGATTTATTTGAGAATGTTCTGCATTTAGAACAACATGGAAGGGGCAGATAAAAAAGTTAGGCCATGTATAATGTGGTTAAAAGGGCTCCACTTTCACCAGCTGTACATTAAAGCTATGTTCACGGACAAAACATAATAGTCTTGTAATTGCACTGTTGAGGAACCTGCGATCTACATTTTTTATACCATACATCATTAAACCATAATTGCGAATATGTTATGACAATAAACCTCACAATATTATAGGCAAAACATTATTCTAAATCATGATTAGTACATCTAGTACTTTAAGTATAGTTTGATAGCATTTATATTTTTACCTAGGTAAAATAAACGTATTTCTTCCAAGCATGCTGCATGATGAGCGTATTTGGTTGTTTCGTTGCTCTACAGAAATGAAAACTAAAACTTTTTTTCATCAGCAGAGTTGCATTTTTAGATTGAAAGTGCACAAGATGCCTATCGTTTGATAATCACTGCAGATTTGTTCCCAAGTGTTTTTTTTCTCCACCTCACTGTCTGTGTACCCTCACGTAAGCTCTTATAATAAAATTAAGGGGGCTATCTTTGGTGACTTTGTTTCTTGCTGTTCTCTTCATGACTGCAAAAATGATTCGGAGAAGTTTTCAGACAG